>NW_025765323.1:0-199780 GCF_003918875.1 Haliotis rubra
AGTTAGAACTGAAACCTTTATGAAGACCCATTATCGATCTGATCCCTTGGTTGAAATTCCATGATTAAACGTTTAACGGACCCTGAATTTTGTAATTAATATGACGAACGTGGTGGATTCCACCTGTGGTCTGAGTCTGACTGTCCCTTGTCCCCTTGATATACTGATTGCCCATCAACTTTGTGGTTAATCGAAATGACTTTGTTTAAGATCCCTGAAGATAACCTTTAAAATGGGAATCTTTATTCTTATTGAGGAACAAATATCAATATGGTAAACAGGATCAACAATAATAATGATACATTAACAGATCAACAACAACAGGCAGGTCATCCACAGATCACCACCAGTTCAGGATCATTGGGATTGTAAGTCGAACACCGTAAAAGTCCATTTTGACTGGGATGAAATGGTTTTCATCAAGTAAAACACGGGGAATGTCGGCAAAAAGTCTCTGGCTCCTCCCTCTGAGCCGTCACTGAAGTCATCACCAGATCCGTCTCTCTGGAGCCAAAGTCACTGAAGTCGTCTCTGGAGCCCTCTCTGCTCTTCACTCTCTGCTCTCTTGCTCCCCTTGTCTGTTCTTGCTTCCATGGTGATAGCCACGGGAGTAGGATCATACAAGCCTTGCAGATCTGGAGGTAACTCTGCCTGGGGATCTCTTGGGGCCAGCAGGACTGATCCCTTGACCTCTTTCTCGCCTCCCACAAGTCAGCCATCTCCAACCGTTTCTTTGAGTCTGGGGTGCTTTGAGAGACCTTAGGCTTGGGGGTGCCTTCTGGTGAGCAGTTCTGGGAGGGACGTCTTTGGTGTGACTGTTCTTGGGTGGGGGCCTCCTCCTTCTTCTCTGTTTCTTTGGAGAAGTCGTGGGCTTGCGGGTCCCCTGGGAGGTGACGTCATCTTGGTGGGTGCCTTTGGGAAGGGCGGGTGGAGACCTTCTTCTTCTTCTTCTTCTTTGGGAGAAGTCTGGCAGGCGTGGTCTTGGGAGGTATCTCTTTTCGAGGCACGGGCTTAAGGCCATATGTCGGTGATCCTCTGGATCATTGGAGAACAAAGGTAGAGTGCAGGTGGTATATCGAAGATCATAGCTGGGTGGGTGGAGGCCAGAGTTTCACTCTGGAGTTTGGCCAACAGCTTGCTGTACAGCGCCACCATGGTCATAGGTCATAGGACGTCCATTCCTCAACTTGAACACGATGTGGAACAGCTTGTTGAGGAAGGTCTCCCCTGCATTTTCCTTGGCAGAATAAGCATCGTTGATACCGGATGAGGATCGCTGAGGACACGATCTGTTGGCGCTGTCGGAGAGGATACGCGAAGTGGCCTCTTGGTGATACGCCATCCAGTAATAGTCTTCCTCAGTCAACTCACAGAAGCGACCCATCATGCCATACAGTGTTTCTCTTTCTTCGGCTGAATATCTGCCAGCTTATGGATGATCGATGGCAACTTTTGTTCCATCACACGCGAGCCGGTCCTTTTGAGGATCCATGGAAGTTATCTTGTATAACTGGCTTTGGAGTCATCATGGTGTTGTGGGATGCGCCATTCAGAAGCCGCAGGTCCTTTGCCTTCGCGGCTTCGTTGATTTGGCGGAAGAAGGGAGGTTGCCTGGAGATGCCATCTTCAACGACTGAACTGATGCAACTGATGACCCGCCGATCGATCCTGCGTTTTATAGGCAGCACTCCAGCAGCAAGGGAGCTGCGACGTCACTTCAAATGACGTCACCTCAAATGGCGTCACGATCGTAAGGTTTCTGGATGGCCTTCTTGCACGCTTCTTCTGAACTGTTCTATAAAGTGTCTCTCTCTTCTAGATAGGTGGTTAAAGCACAGTGCTAGAGCCGCGGAACAGGCATGATGATCTAATCACGATGGGTCAGAGTCTTTTTATAGGAGATACATAGGATGACGCCACGTGGAAGTGCATATGGATGACGTCACGTGGCTCGTGCATGGATGACGTCATTGGAGTTGACCCATGGATGACGTCACCACAACAACAAATATGCGTCACGAAGATGCATGAGCGCTTTTCCCAACTTTGTTTTTCCCCGACCATGTCCAGGGTTTTGTCAATATCTGGATGAGATACACCCATTCCTATTCCCTATCGTTGATCGTAGGGGCTAGCTTCAGCTAACGACTTTGTAGGGATTGAATCATCAATCTCTGTTTCAAGTCCTTATTCTGGGGAAAAATTTAGCCGTGATCGCCTTTGGTCATCACTTCCAGACTGACCGTGTCCCACACTGTTTGAGTGAAACCTTCACACACTCGCCCAGACGTTTTGCTTTTGCTGGAACAGCCTCGCGGCAGAATACGCTGTCGACTGTCGTCATCTCCAAAGTACATGGTTTTAGAGTACATGTAACACTGTTCAACACAATTAAATGTAACACCATCCAAGGTAAACACAGCTGGATGAAAGTTGCTGAACGGGTGACTGGATTCCATAGAAGAATAGCCAGGGAGTGTCACTTGTGACTGTGCCTTGTCCGTGGGAGTCTTGAGACCCAGCAAGGTCATGGCTTCTGTTTCCTCTCCACATTCCTCCAAAGCTTTGCAGAAGAGGGAGTAAGCTTGGGGTCCACGTCGGGAAGCATGTCCAACACCCTCTGACACGGTCAAAGGAGGTCCGAGGTTTTTCGATAATCTCTGCCTTCATGAGGATGGTCAGGACTTTAAACGCCATCAGTTTGTCGACCACGGCTCGACTTCGCTTTGATAGCTGCAGCAACTGTGACCACAACGATTCTCCCTAAGCCCATTGCAGGTGAACGGATTCCATCCTTCTTTCTTAGACAACAGAATCTGTAATGACTCTGACAGAAACGTCTCTTTATATATACACACAGAGTCGTGATGACGCCATAGGGTGTGTGACGTCAACGTGACTGTGGTCTCCACCAGGTCTGGAGTCTAAGAACAGGGTACAACAGGATTGAGGGTGACCATGGACTCACACCAGGTCTGGCCCTGAAGAGAGAGAGAGACGACATAACACAAGAGTACAAATACAATTACAATTTATTGAATGATAGAAACAACAAATGAACAAGCCAATCACATTTTATGGGTTAAACATCAATACATCAGAGCATGTCTACATCAAAGTCCATGGAGGGATGGGTTCACTTCTTTATGCTCATAGGGAGAGTTTCTTGGGACGCCTTGGGGGTCAGATTGCACTCGCGTTTGGTGCAGACCAAGCGATAGGTTTTGGCGGTGTCTCTTGGACAGCAAACACGCTGTCCCCTGACGAAGTCCTCCACGAATGATGATGCGTGTGGGTACGGACCGTGATATTGGCTTGATCCCTCTGACAGACGAGGTTCTTCATGCTGTCAAAGTGGACATGCTGACTCGCCCTGTGATTTAAAGTAAACTCGGACCTTGTTGATGCCCACACTGCCGTCAGATTGAGGATGGCGCAGCTTTGGAAGCCATAATTCTTTTGGGTCCTGCTGAGACAAAGGTTTGAATGCTGTTGCCCCCCTCCCAGTTCATCAGTCAGCTCTCCCAAGGTATCTCCCAGTGGTGGGTTGTAACTTCGCGGACGGTGAATGTAAATGATACTCGTCCGCAGATCAAAATAGAGTGACACGCCGATCCAACGGTTGCAAATAAGAATACAACTTGAGACGGGCTTGTGCTGTCACCCAGGCTGCAATGGCCACATTGTGGGCTGGATGAGGGTCGAAAAGTCTGCCTGAGGTTCATGAGTGACATTACAGATGAGGTCTTCATTGATGATGTTAATGTCTTCACCACACGGCGCCATCCCGGAGGAGGGCAAAGTACCTCCTTCAGGGGAACTGATATATTCCGCCTTGGCAAATCCAACGCGCTGACCAACTTGCCCCAGTGATTGTTTAGGCAGGCCTTGGCTAAGGCACGAGTCCTGGTTTTTGTGGAATGCGAGCAGGATCCAAGGTGACTCTCTTTCTGCTGTATCTCGTGGATGTAGGCTTGGGTCTGGACAACCTTCGTGGTAGCTACTGGCCGGGCTCTTTTGCTTGATCTTGAAGAAATTGTTGACATAATTTGGCAAACAGTCCTCCTCTTGGGTGTCAGGGTCGAGGGTGGCAAGCGTGTCAAAGCGCCAAGCCTCAAAGATGTGAAGCACTTGATAGCTGCACTTTTCAACAGCAAACTGAAGTTCTTTGCTGACGTAGGGTAACCGATCCATGCCCGGTCTTCATCCCCGTGGGGGCAGGAGCATCCAACTGCTCTTCAGCACACGTGACGGCACAGTGGAAAGAGCAGTTTGCCTTGACACTTGTAAGGAAGAACAGGATGATAGAGGTCGGTGGGTGGCAAGACTCGGCACTGGATCAGGCCGTGGAGCTCAAACAAGTCAGACACGGGAGGATGATCTTTGATCTCGGGTGTCCCACGGAAAAGTACCATACTTGCAGATGTAAGGGTACAGCGAGCAAACGTCCACATATTTGATTTCTTCATCTTCTTTGGCTTTCAGAGTACAGTTTGGTGGCGTTGGTACGACCTCCAAAGAAAGCATCTCTAGGATTCAACGGGTCAGGCATGTAGGCATGGGGTCCCTTGCAGGGTAGTCAGGAAGGCTCTCAGATCACCGTTGTCTCTTCTGTTGTTTCAGAAAATCACATTCCCAGAGGGTCACCACTTGGCCGATGTCGGGATGTTGGCGCAACACACCCAGGCGGGTACATGGTATGATGGTATCGTTCCCAAGGTGTGGTACCAGCCAGTATGGCGTCTACATCGGTCCGTCTTGTAACAGCGAGTACATCCATGCCAGAAACAGCCCAAGTATTCGTACACGGTGCGTGTCTTGGCGTCGTGAGCTATCTGCCATGTAACGGCTACCGTCAGCACAGTCAAAGCCTACTTCTCCGCCATTCCGAGCATGTTGGATGTGAACCCCAGGGTGTTGATGCATGACCCAGTTGAGCCAGTGGAGACACTGAAGCGAGTAGCGACGCTGGGGACGATAACCTTGAGTAGGTAGGATGGCGATGGTGCGGGTTCCAAAACTGTTTTCGGAAGGTGAGCATGCAAGCCATGGGTAGAGTCACTGCTTCATAGAAAGGGTCCACGTTGTTCTGCTGGATGAATATGTTGTGGAATGCAGCACAGCCTCGACGCAAAATGTCCACATCACTCTGACAGTAAGTCAACAATTCTTCATCCAGATCAAAGACAGTCCCTTCAGCCACCCGTGCATCGTACCAGGCCAAGAAAGCTTTGCGTTCGGCAGAAAACATGCTGTCAGGATCGTAAGTAGACACGAGGGAGGATATGGGCCCACATAGCCTTGGTGAGCTTCGGTGTTAAAGAAGTGAGGAAAGTAGCCTTTCTTGAGTTCCATCAATGCAAACGTTTTTGGAAACTGCTTCAGAGCCATCGTGAGGAAGTTGAGTGAATCCTTGAAAACAAGACGTCCCACGGTCATTTGCAAGATGTGATTCCCACGTAGTGTGACCTGGGGTGCTTTCACGAGATGTTGATGAAAGTACTGTTGGAGCAAGTGACCATCATACCCACGGTAGTTGTGAGCAATGACCAACACGTCGTCATCATCGAGGGTAGGGGAAATGTCGTCTTCGTCGTCTTGTTCTTTGTCGTTGTTGTCTTGTTCTTCTACATCATCATCATCATCGGGTTCTGGTGATACCAGTTTGGGTTGTTTCTGAGGCACGGCCTGACGACTGCTGCTGGATGCCTTACGTTTCTTCTTCTGCTTCTCTTCTTTTCCGCCAGACGCATCAACCAGTCGCCCATGTCCTTCAATGTCGTCGATCCTCGAAACACTTTGATGCGGGCTAGGCCCTTCTCCTTCTTTACGCCAGGGACACTTGTCACACAGTTGATCCGAGGCCTCGGAAATACATTTTCCACATCCTAGATGCACCACACACAAGTTGGGAACATGAGTTCCTTGATCTTGGGTACATTCAAAGTCATAGAAGATGAACTGACGCTGCTGCCGCTCTTTGTCTTCATCCATTTTTCACCGGGCCTTCATTTTGTTCTCGTGGTTCGATGACGGACATGTAACACTGGTGGTTGGGTTTCAAGGGTTCTTTTGCAGATCTTACAGTCCCAATTCGTGCCACACTGGTGGTTGGCCATGCCCTGGATTTTTCTCACGTTGACTTTGGCATAGCAACGATGACAGGTGTGGATGGTGGAGCAGGTGCTGGATGATATTTGGCGAGGCCATCCGATGGCGCTCAAAGCAGGTCTGGTTTCGAACCACCGGCCACATTGAGACAGGAGAGCCCTCCCCTGACCACGTCGCCACAGTATCCAAGACATTGGCACCAGTAACATCGAAATTCCTCGTGCAACGATGGTCTTCAGCGTGGGCGTATCCTTGGTCACACGTCTCACAATAGTAGGGATACCCCTGTGAAGGCAGTCATGGAGGTAATGACATCGTAATGGTGATGGTGATGATAGAGGTGAAGGATCTTGGTGGGTTGAGGCACTTCACTTTGTACAGGAGGCGATCCAACACCCCTTGGGAGTAGACTTTGAGCTGATAGTAAGGCCAAACGTTGACTGAACAACTCCCACGTGGCACGCCCTGTACAAGGACCTTCGGGATCTTGAGTTGGCGAAACAAGCCCTTGGCAGCCTTCAGTTGAACTGGAATACGTTTGTCACACAGGTATTTCCATTGCTTCGTCCATTCTTTGGTCACAGGATCGGGTTTGTGTTCGTGGTGACTGGCTACGACCAGGGCACGGGCAAAGCAGAGCTGATCCTCATTCTTGATTTGAACGATGCATTGTTTCTTTCCAGGAGCGTTTAAGCCAACGAGGTGCCTTTGGCCGGCCGTGTCCCTCACCGATACGATCAGGATCCTCTACATGCAGTAAGAAAATGTCCATGGTAGTGTCATCGATATGTAAGTCGTGGTTGCTTTGTTGTACTTTTTCCACTTCGGCCATGATGTGTTCCCCTGGAGGTCACCCATTCGCCGAAACGTGATCTCGGATGTCTGTATCCAGGGCGGGTGTTCCAGGGCCAATCCCACGCGATCACCATCCTGGCCACCCACATCGTCTCTCTCAGATCTGCTAACACGGCATCAAACTGTTCTCTGAGAACGACGGAAGGTCTTCAGGCTGTTGACGTTGCAGCCAAACAGGGTTGAACTTCAGGTGGTAGCGCTGGGTACCAGTCCGGAATTTCTTGGTTGTTTTTGAGTCGTCCGCTCCAACTCGTAGGGCACAGGCTCCTCTTCAAGTTCATCTTCGTTCATTCGTGGTGACGACATGGTGAGAACTGGTCAGAGCCACGCTGAGCCTGGTTTATATACATCACGTCACCCTATGACGTCACAATAGGTCGTGCCAGTGCGCACCATGAGCTCATGTGTTATTTATAGGAATGATGTCATACCCCATGACGTCACACTAGCCTGTTGAGTCAGGAGGAGAGTGGTGCGAACCGGATGCAACCGGTGCGAACCAGAGGCGTCAAAGTGACGTCATCAACCCCAGCTATATAAATTCAAGGTTTTCCAGCACTCCCTCATCAGTTGCTCACTGAAACTGGAAGCATGCAGACGTCTCCCGCCTCCGCCTCCGCCTCCTTCCGTTGCCGCCTGTGCGAAACAGATGACCACAGTTATCTACACTGTCCCAAGGTGACCTGTACCGAGTGTGGTGCTCAAGGTCATCGCTATTACGTATGTCCCAAGAAGACCAAGGACAACAACAAGCACGATAACAACACCTGCTACAACCTGTGGAAGAAACGAAGGTCATCTCAGTTACGCCTGTCCACATCCCTGCCGTCACTGTGGTGAAGAGGACCATAAGAGTATGAACTGCTCTAACAAGGGCCAGAAACGTCCAGCATCCACCTACCAGCCAAGTGAACCGCCAAAGAAAGTGAGTAAACGTGAAAGCCAACATTTACTGGCTCTACTCCATGACAAGGTCCTCCTCGTTCAAGATCGCATAGACACCATGTACTCTCTACTTCAACGCATCTTGGAGTTTGTCGAACCCATGGACGATTCCAGTAGCAGTGCCTCCAGTGCACCACCATCACCACCATAGATACCTCGGTGATCTCACCCACTTCATACCAACGGCCCTTTCAGGGCCACCCACCTGGCTCGAAAGAATGCTACATCCAATGTTGTTTTAACCACACCACACACACACACACACTAACACTTGTCTAGCCACGCCATCGTGTCCGCCTCACCCCCTCTCTCCCTCCCTTCCCTCTCCTTTCCTCTCCCTTCCCTTCCCCTTCCTCTCCGTCCCGTCCCGTCCGCCGCTCGTCCGTTCCGCCATCTTGAAAGGCGTCTACGCTCGCGAGATCCCGCGAGAGTCCACGAGATCCCGCGAGATCTCACGCGATCCCACCGGATGGGACGCCATCTTGAAACGCGTCCGCCATCTTGGCCCGGAGGTGACGTCATCGTCATGCGCACGCACCCACCGGAACCGGTCGTGACGTCATCGCGATGCGTGCGCACCCACCGGAACCGGAAGCACCGGAACCGGAACCCGAGTGATCTCCCCTGATGGCGGCACATCCGGTCACCGTGGGTCGCCATCTTGGATCCAAGATGGCGGCGCCCATGGGGACCGGATGTGCCGCCATCTTGAAAAACACGCCAGGGTGACGTTGCACACTACTGTTGATCGAAGGTTAAATGAAACCCAATTAAAATATCTTTTAGTAATATATATTACAGGATGGGTCTGTACCCAGTCGTAGAGGAAGTAGCGAAAACCCTGGAAACCGTAGACGGGTTCCGTTTGAGCCAGTTATGTGATGTGAAACGCCAACTAGAACAAGACCGCGACACGCGTAAAACACTATGTAAGAAGTACCATAGAGCTTTCAATATCGTGGACGGGGTTGATACTGCCCTTATGACAACCAGCATGGGGCTGGGGGCGGGCGGTTGTTAGCTACCATCGTGGCTACCCCCGTAGTGCTAGGCATTGAAATAACAGCTGGGGTGGCAGGGGTGTTAGGGTTGGCGCTTAAGTTTGCATCACGTAGACTGCATCGTAAGGCATTGAAACAAGACGAGATCAGGGTTCTGGCTGAAGCAAAGCTGAACACAGTAAGTGAGCGTATTTCCACGGCACTCACTGACAACAAGATCTCAGAGGAGGAATTTCGTTCAATTCTATCTGAACTCACAAAATATAACAAAATGAAACAAGAGATTCGATCCAAGTCTCGTAAGTCTGCTATCAGTGAGGACGAGGAAAAAAAGTACATAGAACAAGGTGTGAAAAAAGCCCACCAAGCCTTTATTACAAACACCAAAGACATCATAGGCGATTCACATTAAACTGTTTCATCGAGGTAAACGTGGTATAGCGGCACAATAGTGTCATAGCGGCACGTTAGACGCAGCCCAGCATTGGATGATGCAATCCCAGGATAGACCCGTTAAACCAACATACGTCAACCAAGTCCCAGGTAGCTCAGTTGGTTAAGTGGTGCGGCTGTGAGGTATAATATTGGGCGTTCGTATCCCGCTAGCGTCTCAAACTTTTTCATTGTAGTGGGTAATGATAGCTGGATCAAGGGTCCGATCAAAGCCTTATTTGTGAAATAAGGCTTTGCATAGGCTTTTGTTGGTCTTGGTCCAAAACCCCCATTGTATATTCTACTCACCAGCATGTTGTAAGGGGAGTTACTGACATAGATACTTGTCACAGGTGAGATATGTCACCAAGCATGCGAGGAACACTGAAGGGTGCCACTGTACATAGACACTTGTCACAGGTGAGATACGTCACAAGCATGTTGTCAGGGGTAGCTACTGACATAGATACTTGTCACAGGTGAGACACGTCACAAGCATGTTGTCAGGGGAAGCTACCGACATAGATACTTTGCTACTCACAGGTGAGACATGTCACAAAGCATGTTGTCAGGGTGCTACTGACATAGATACTTGTCACAGGTGAGACACGTCACCAGCATGTTGTAAGGGGAGTTACTGACATAGATACACTTGTCACAGGTGAGACACGTCACCGGCATGTTGTCAGGAGCTACTGACATAGATACTTGTCACAGGTGAGACACGTCACAAGCATGTTGTCAGGGAGCTACTGACATAGATACTTGTCACAGGTGAGACACGTCACAAGCATGTTGTCAGGGAGCTACTGACATAGATACTTGTCACAGGTGAGACACGTCACAAGCATGTTGTCAGGGGGAGCTACTGACATAGATACTTGTCACAGGTGAGACATGTCACCAGCATGTTGTCAGAGGGAGCTACTGACATAGACACTTGTCACAGGTGAGACACGTCACAAGCATGTTGTCAGAGGGAGTTACTGACATGGAGCTACTGACACAGACCACTTGTCACAGGTGAGACACGTGTCACAAGCATGTTGTCAGGGAGCTACTGACATAGATACTTGTCACAGGTGAGACACGTCACAAGCATGTTGTAAGGGAGCTACTGACATAGATACTTGTCACAGGTGAGACACGTCACAAGCATGTTGTAAGGAGTTACTGACATAGATACTTGTCACAGGTGATACACGTCACCAGCGTGCTGTCAGGGAGTTACTGACATAGATACTTGTCACAGGTGAGACATGTCACAAGCATGTTGTAAGGGAGCTACTGACATAGATACTTGTCACAGGTGAGACACGTCACAAGCATGTTGTAAGGGAGTTACTGACATAGATACTTGTCACAGGTGAGACACGTCACAAACATGTTGTAAGGGAGCTACTGACATAGATACTTGTCACAGGTGAGACACGTCACAAGCATGCCGTCAGGGAGCTACTGACATAGATACTTGTGACAGGTGAGACACGTCACAAGCATGTTGTCAGGGGAGCAGCACTGACATAGATACTCTTGTCACAGGTGAGACACGTCACAAGCATGTTGTCAGGGGAGCCACTGACATAGACACTTGTCACAGGTGAGACACGTCACAAGCATGTTGTCAAGGAGCAACTGACATAGATACTTGTCACAGGTGAGACACGTCACAAGCATGTTGTCAGGAGTTACTGACATAGATACTTGTCACAGGTGAGACACGTCACAAGCATGTTGTAAGGGAGCTACTGACATAGATACTTGTCACAGGTGAGACACGTCACAAGCATGTTGTAAGGGAGTTACTGACATAGATACTTGTCACAGGTGAGACACGTCACAAGCATGCTGTCAGGGAGCTACTGACATAGATACTTGTCACAGGTGAGACACGTCACAAGCATGTTGTCAGGGAGTTACTGACATAGATACTTGTCACAGGTGAGACACGTCACAAGCATGCTGTCAGGGAGTTACTGACATAGATACTTGTCACAGGTGAGACATGTCACCAAGCATGTTGTCAGGGGAGTTACTGACATAGATACTTGTCACAGGTGAGACATCACCAAGCATGTTAGTCAGGGAGCTACTGACAGCGTTGTCACGTTGTCACGTCCACAAACATGTTGTAACGGAGCTACTGACATGCACATACTTCTCACAGGTGAGACACGTCACAAGCATGTTGTAAGGGAGTTACTGACATAGATACTTGTCACAGGTGAGACACGTCACAAGCATGCTGTCAGGGAGCTACTGACATAGATACTTGTCACAGGTGAGACACGTCACAAGCATGTTGTAAGGAGCTACTGACATAGATACTTTGTCACAGGTGAGACACGTCACAAACATGCCTGTCAGGAGCTACTGACATAGATACTTGTCACAGGTGAGACATGTCACAAGCATGTTGTCAGGGAGCTACTGACATAGATACTTGTCACAGGTGAGACACGTCACAAGCATGTTGTCAGGGAGCTACTGACATAGATACTTGTCACAGGTGAGACACGTCACAAGCATGTTGTAAGGGAGCTACTGACATAGATACTTGTCACAGGTGAGACACGTCACAAGCACGTTGTAAAGGAGTTACTGACATAGATACTTGTCACAGGTGACACGTCACCAGCTATGCTGTCAGGAGTTACTGACATAGATACTTGTCACAGGTGAGACATGTCACAAGCATGTTGTAAGGGAGCTACTGACATAGATACTTGTCACAGGTGAGACACGTCACAAAGCATGTTGTAAGGAGCTACTGACATAGATACTTGTCACAGGTGAGACACGTCACAAACATGTTGTAAAGGAGCTACTGACATAGATACTTGTCACAGGTGAGACACACGTCACAAAGCAAGTTGTAAGGGAGTTACTGACATAGATACTTGTCACAGGTGAGACACGTCACAAGCATGCTGTAAAGGAGCTACTGACATAGATACTTGTCACAGGTGAGACACGTCACAAGCATGTTGTAAGGGGAGTTACTGACATAGATACTTGTCACAGGTGAGACACGTCACACGAAACATGCTGTAAGGAGCTACTGACATAGATACTTGTCACAGGTGAGACACGTCACAAGCATGTTGTAAGGAGTTACTGACATAGATACTTGTCACAGGTGAGACACGTCACTGCCATGCTGTCAGGGAGCTACTGACATAGATACCTTGTCACAGGGTGAGACACGTCACCAGCATGTTGTCAGGGGAGCTACTGACATACACACTTGTCACAGGTGAGACACGACACAAGCATGTTGTCAGAGGAGCTACTGACATAGATACTTCTCACAGGTGAGACACGTCACGCTTACATGTTGTAAGGAGTTACTGACATAGATACTTGTCACAGGTGAGACACGTCACAAGCATGCTGTCAGGAGCTACTGACATAGATACTTGTCACAGGTGAGACACGTCATAAGCATGTTGTAAGGGAGCCACTGACATAGATACTTGTCACAGGTGAGACACGTCACAAGCATGCTGTCAGGGAGCTACTGACATAGATACTTGTCACAGGTGAGACACGCCACAAGCATGTTGTCAGGGAGCTACTGACATAGATACTTGACACAGGTGAGACACGTCACAAGCATGCTGTCAGGGGAGCTATTGACATAGATAACTTGTCACAGGTGAGACACGTCACAAGCATGCTGTCAGAGGGAGCTACTGACATATGAACTTGTCACAGGTGAGACACGTCACAAGCATGCTGTCATACGAGGGGAGCTACTGACATAGATACTTGTCACAGGTGAGACACGTCACAAGCATGCTGTCAGGAGCTACTGACATAGATACTTGTCACAGGTGATACACGTCACCAGCGTGCTGTCAGGGAGTTACTGACATAGATACCTGTCACAGGTGAGACATGTCACAAGCATGTTGTAAGGGAGCTACTGACATAGATACTTGTCACAGGTGATACACGTCACCAGCATGCTGTCAGGGAGTTACTGACATAGATACTTGTCACAGGTGAGACACGTCACAAACATGTTGTAACGGAGCTACTGACATAGATACTTGTCACAGGTGAGACACGTCACAAGCATGCTGTCAGGGAGCTACTGACATAGATACTTGTCACAGGTGAGACACGTCACAAGTATGTTGTCAGGGAGCTACTGACATAGATACTTGACACAGGTGGGACACGTCACAAGCATGCTGTCAGGGAGCTATTGACATAGATACTTGTCACAGGTGAGACACGTCACAAGCATGCTGTCAGGGAGCTACTGACATATAAACTTGTCACAGGTGATACACGTCACCAGCGGGCTGTCAGTGAGTTACTGACATAGATACTTGTCACAGGTGAGACATGTCACAAGCATGTTGAAAGGGAGCTACTGACATAGATACTTGTCACAGGTGAGACACGTCACAAGCATGTTGTAAGGGAGTTACTGACATAGATACTTGTCACAGGTGATACACGTCACCAGCGTGCTGTTAGGGAGTTACTGACATAGATACTTGTCACAGGTGAGACACGTCACAAACATGTTGTAAGGGAGTTACTGACATAGATACTTGTCACAGGTGAGACACGTCACAAACATGTTGTAAGGGAGTTACTGACATAGATACTTGTCACAGGTGAGACACGTCACAAGCATGTTGTAAGGGAGTTACTGACATAGATACTTGTCACAGGTGAGACACGCCACAAGCATGTTGTAAGGGAGTTACTGACATAGATACTTGTCACAGGTGAGACACGTCACAAGCATGCTGTCAGGGAGCTACTGACATAGATACTTGTGACAGGTCAGACACGTCACAAGCATGTTGTCAGTGAGTTACTGACATAGATACTTGTCACAGGTGAGACACGTCACAAGCATGCTGTCAGGGAGCTACTGACATAGATACTTGTCACAGGTGAGACACGTCACAAGCATGCTGTCAGGGGAGCTACTGACATAGATACTTGTCACAGGTGAGACACGCCACAAGCATGTTGTCAGGGAGTTACTGACATAGATACTTGTCACAGGTGAGACACGTCACAAGCATGCTGTCAGGGAGCTATTGACATAGATACTTGTCACAGGTGAGACACGTCACAAGCATGCTGTCAGGGAGCTACTGACATAGATACTTGTCACAGGTGAGACACGTCACAAGCATGCTGTCAGGGAGCTACTGACATATAGAAACTTGTCACAGGTGAGACACGTCACAAGCATGCTGTAAGGGAGCTACTGACATAGATACTTGTCACAGGTGATACACGTCACCAGCGTGCTGTCAGGGAGTTACTGACATAGATACTTGTCACAGGTGAGACACGTCACAAGCATGTTGTAAGGGAGCTACTGACATAGATACTTGTCACAGGTGAGACACGTCACAAGCATGTTGTAAGGGAGTTACTGACATAGATACTTGTCACAGGTGATACACGTCACCAGCGTGCTTTGTCAGGAGTTACTGACATAGATACTTGTCACAGGTGAGACACGTCACAAGCATGTTGTAGGGAGCTACTGACATAGGTACTTGTCACAGGTGAGACACGTCACAAGCATGTTGTAAGGAGTTACTGACATAGATACTTGTCACAGGTGAGACACGTCACAAGCATACGCTGTCAGGAGCTACTGACATAGATACTTGTCACAGGTGAGACACGTCACAAGCATGTTGTCCAAGGGAGCTACTGACATAGATACTTGTCACAGGTGAGACACGCCACAAGTATGTTGTCAGGAGCTACTGACATAGATACTTGTCACAGGTGAGACACGTCACAAGCATGCTGTCAGGGAGTTACTGACATAGATACTTGTCACAGGTGAGACACGTCACAAGCATGTTGTCAGGGAGCTACTGACATAGATACTTGTCACAGGTGAGACACGTCACAAGCATGTTGTCAGTGAGTTACTGACATAGATACTTGTCACAGGTGAGACACGTCACAAGCATGCTGTCAGGAGCTACTGACATAGATACTTGTCACAGGTGAGACACGTCACAAGCATGCTGTCAGGGAGCTACTGACATAGATACTTGTCACAGGTGAGACACGCCACAAGGAGCATGTTGCTGGTCAGGGAGTTACTGACATAGATACTGACACAGGTGGGACACGTCACAAGCATGCTGTCAGGGAGCGTTTATTGACATAGATACTTGTCACAGGTGAGACACGTCACAAGCATGCTGTCAGGGAGCTACTGACATATAAACTTGTCACAGGTGAGACACGTCACAAGCATGTTGTCAGGGAGCTACTGACATAGAAACTTGTCACAGGTGAGACACGTCACGAAGCTTATGCTTGTCAGGGAGCTACTGACATAGATACTTGTCACAGGTGATACACGTCACCAGCGTGCTGTCAGGGAGTTACTGACATAGATACTTGTCACAGGTGAGACACGTCACAAGCATGTTGTAAGGGAGCTACTGACATAGATACTTGTCACAGGTGAGACACGTCACAAGCATGTTGTAAGGGAGTTACTGACATAGATACTTGTCACAGGTGATACACGTCACCAGCGTGCTGTCAGGGAGTTACTGACATAGATACTTGTCACAGGTGAGACACGTCACAAGCATGTTGTAAAGGAGCTACTGACGTAGGTACTTGTCACAGGTGAGACACGTCACAAGCATGTTGTAAGGGAGTTACTGACATAGATACTTGTCACAGGTGAGACACGTCACAAGCATGCTGTCAGGGAGCTACTGACATAGATACTTGTCACAGGTGAGACACGTCACAAGCATGCTGTCAGGGGAGCTACTGACATAGATACTTGTCACAGGTGAGACACGCCACAAGTATGTTGTCAGGGAGCTACTGACATAGATACTTGACACAGGTGGGACACGTCACAAGCATGCTGTCAGGGAGCAATTGACATAGCTACTTGTCACAGGTGAGACGCGTCACAAGCATGCTGTCAGGGAGCTACTGACATATAAACTTGTCACAGGTGAGACACGTCACAAGCATGCTGTCAGGCAGCTACTGACATAGATACTTGTCACAGGTGAGACACGTCACAAGCATGCTGTCAGGGAGCTACTGACATAGCTACTTGTCACAGGTGATACACGTCACCAGCGTGCTGTCAGGGAGTTACTGACATAGATACTTGTCACAGGTGAGACATGTCACAAGCATGTTGTAAGGGAGCTACTGACATAGATACTTGTAACAGGTGAGACACGTCACAAGCATGTTGTAAGGGAGTTACTGACATAGATACTTGTCACAGGTGATACACGTCACCAGCGTGCTGTCAGGGAGTTACTGACATAGATACTTGTCACAGGTGAGACACGTCACGCATGTTGTAAAGGGAGCTACTGACGTAGATACTTGTCACAGGTGAGACACGTCACAAGCATGTTGTAAGGGAGTTACTGACATAGATACTTGTCACAGGTGAGACACGTCACAAGCATGCTGTCAGGGAGCTACTGACATAGATACTTGTCACAGGTGAGACACGTCACAAGCATGCTGTCAGGGAGCTACTGACATAGATACTTGTCACAGGTGAGACACGCCACAAGTATGTTGTCAGGGAGCTACTGACATAGATACTTGACACAGGTGAGACACGTCACAAGCATGCTGTCAGGGAGCTATTGACATAGATACTTGTCACAGGTGAGACACGTCACAAGCATGCTGTCAGGGAGCTACTGACATATAAACTTGTCACAGGTGAGACACGTCACAAGCATGCTGTCAGGGAGCTACTGACATAGAAACTTGTCACAGGTGAGACACGTCACAAGCATGCTGTCAGGGAGCTACTGACATAGCTACTTGTCACAGGTGATACACGTCACCAGCGTGCTGTCAGGGAGTTACTGACATAGATACTTGTCACAGGTGAGACATGTCACAAGCATGTTGTAAGGGAGCTACTGACATAGATACTTGTAACAGGTGAGACACGTCACAAGCATGTTGTAAGGGAGTTACTGACATAGATACTTGTCACAGGTGATACACGTCACCAGCGTGCTGTCAGGGAGTTACTGACATAGATACTTGTCACAGGTGAGACACGTCACAAGCATGTTGTAAGGGAGCTACTGACGTAGGTACTTGTCACAGGTGAGACACGTCACAAGCATGTTGTAAGGGAGTTACTGACATAGATACTTGTCACAGGTGATACACGTCACCAGCCTGCTGTCAGGGAGTTACTGACATAGATACTTGTCACAGGTGAGACATGTCACAAGCATGTTGTAAGGGAGCTACTGACATAGATACTTGTCACAGGTGAGACACGTCACAAACATGTTGTAAGGGAGCTACTGACATAGATACTTGTCACAGGTGAGACACGTCACAAGCATGTTGTAAGGGAGTTACTGACATAGATACTTGTCACAGGTGAGACACGTCACAAGCATGCTGTCAGGGAGCTACTGACATAGATACTTGTCACAGGTGAGACACGTCACAAGCATGTTGTAAGGGAGTTACTGACATAGATACTTGTCACAGGTGATACACGTCACCAGCGTGCTGTCAGGGAGTTACTGACATAGATACTTGTCACAGGTGAGACATGTCACAAGCATGTTGTAAGGGAGCTACTGACATAGATACTTGTCACAGGTGAGACACGTCACAAGCATGTTGTAAGGGAGTTACTGACATAGATACTTGTCACAGGTGATACACGTCACCAGCGTGCTGTCAGGGAGTTACTGACATAGATACTTGTCACAGGTGAGACATGTCACAAGCATGTTGTAAGGGAGCTACTGACATAGATACTTGTCACAGGTGAGACACGTCACAAGCATGTTGTTAGGGAGTTACTGACATAGATACTTGTCACAGGTGAGACACGTCACAAGCATGCTGTCAGGGAGCTACTGACATAGATACTTGTCACAGGTGAGACACGTCACAAGCATGTTGTCAGGGAGCTACTGACATAGATACTTGTCACAGGTGAGACACGTCACAAGCATGTTGTGAGAGAGTTACTGACATAGATACTTGTCACAGGTGAGACACGTCACAAGCATGTTGTCAGGGGAGCTACTGACATAGATACTTGTCACAGGTGAGACACGTCACAAGCATGTTGTCAGGGAGCTACTGACATAGATACTTGTCACAGGTGAGACACGTCACAAGCATGTTGTCAGGGAGTTACTGACATAGATACTTGTCACAGGTGAGACACGTCACAAGTATGCTGTCAGGGAGCTACTGACATAGATACTTGTCACAGGTGAGACACGTCACAAGCATGCTGTCAGGGAGCTACTGACATAGATACTTGTCACAGGTGAGACACGTCACAAGCATGCTGTCAGGGAGCTACTGACATAGATACTTGTCACAGGTGAGACACGTCACAAGCATGCTGTCAGGGAGCTACTGACATAGAAACTTGTCACAGGTGAGACACGTCACAAGCATGCTGTCGGGGAGCTACTGACATAGATACTTGTCACAGGTGAGACACGTCACAAGCATGCTGTCAGGGAGCTACTGACATAGATACTTGTCACAGGTGAGACACGTCACAAGCATGTTGTCAGGGAGCTACTGACATAGATACTTGTCACAGGTGAGACACGTCACAAGCATGATGTCAGGGAGTTACTGACATAGATACTTGTCACAGGTGAGACACGTCACAAGCATGCTGTCGGGGAGCTACTGACATAGATACTTGTCACAGGTGAGACACGTCACAAGCATGTTGTCAGGGAGTTACTGACATAGATACTTGTCACAGGTGAGACACGTCACAAGCATGTTGTCAGGGAGCTACTGACATAGATACTTTGTCACAGGTGAGACACGTCACCAGCATGTTGTAAGGGAGTTACTGACATAGATACTTGTCACAGGTGAGACACGTCACAAGCATGCTGTCAGGGAGCTACTGACATAGATACTTGTCACAGGTGAGACACGTCACAAGCATGTTGTAAGGGAGTTACTGACATAGATACTTGTCACAGGTGATACACGTCACCAGCGTGCTGTCAGGAGTTACTGACATAGATACTTGTCACAGGTGAGACACGTCACAAGCATGTTGTAAAGGAGCTACTGACATAGATACTTGTCACAGGTGAGACACGTCACAAGCATGTTGTAAGGAGTTACTGACATAGATACTTGTCACAGGTGATACACGTCACCAGCGTGCTGTCAGGGAGTTACTGACATAGATACTTGTCACAGGTGAGACATGTCACAAGCATGTTGTAAGGAGCTACTGACATAGATACTTGTCACAGGTGAGACACGTCACGCATGTTGTAAGGAGTTACTGACATAGATACTTGTCACAGGTGATACACGTCACCAGCGTGCTGTCAGGGGAGTTACTGACATAGATACTTGTCACAGGTGAGACATGTCACAAGCATGTTGTAAGGGAGCTACTGACATAGATACTTGTCACAGGTGAGACACGTCACCAGCATGTTGTAAGGGAGTTACTGACATAGATACTTGTCACAGGTGAGACACGTCACAAGCATGCTGTCAGGGAGCTACTGACATAGATACTTGTCACAGGTGAGACACGTCACAAGCATGTTGTGAGAGAGTTACTGGCATAGATACTTGTCACAGGTGAGACACGTCACAAGCATGCTGTCAGGGAGCTACTGACATAGATACTTGTCACAGGTGAGACATGTCACCTGCATGTAGTCAGGGGGTGCTACTGACATGCACACTTGTCACAGGTGAGACACGACACAAGGATATTGTCAGAGGGAGCTACTGACATGCACACTTCTCACAGGTGAGACACGTCACAAGCATGTTGTAAGGGAGTTACTGACATAGATACTTGTCACAGGTGAGACACGTCACAAGCATGCTGTCAGGGAGCTACTGACATAGATACTTGTCACAGGTGAGACACGTCACAAGCATGCTGTCAGGGAGCTACTGACATAGATACTTGTCACAGGTGAGACACGTCACAAGCATGCTGTCAGGGAGCGACTGACATAGATACTTGTCACAGGTGAGACACGTCACAAGCATGCTGTCAGGGAGCTACTGACATAGATACTTGTCACAGGTGAGACACGTCACAAGCATTACGTTGTCAGGGAGCTACCGACATATAAACTTGTCACAGGTGACACACGTCACAAGCATGCTGTCAGGAGCTACTGACATAGATACTTGTCACAGGTGAGACACGTCACAAGCATGCTGTCAGGGAGCTACTGACATAGATACTTGTCACAGGTGAGACACGTCACAAGCATGTTGTCAGGGAGCTACTGACATAGATACTTGTCACAGGTGAGACACGTCACAAGCATGATGTCAGGGAGTTACTGACATATAAACTTGTCACAGGTGAGACACGTCACAAGCATGCTGTCGGGGAGCTACTGACATAGATACTTGTCACAGGTGAGACACGTCACAAGCATGTTGTCAGGGAGCTACTGACATAGATACTTGTCACAGGTGAGACACGTCACAAGCATGCTGTCAGGGAGCTACTGACATAGATACTTGTCACAGGTGAGACACGTCAAGCATGTTGTAAGGAGTTACTGACATAGATACTTGTCACAGGTGAGACACGTCACAAGTATGCTGTCAGGAGCTACTGACATAGATACTTGTCACAGGTGAGACACGTCACAAGCATGTTGTAAGGGAGTTACTGACATAGATACTTGTCACAGGTGATACACGTCACCAGCGTGCTGTCAGGGAGTTACTGACATAGATACTTGTCACAGGTGAGACACGTCACAAGCATGTTGTAAAGGAGCTACTGACATAGATACTTGTCACAGGTGAGACACGTCACAAGCATGTTGTAAGGGAGTTACTGACATAGATACTTGTCACAGGTGAGACACGTCACCAGCGTGCTGTCAGGGAGTTACTGACATAGATACTTGTCACAGGTGAGACATGTCACAAGCATGTTGTCAGAAGGAGCCTACTGACATAGATACTTTGTCACAGGTGAGACACGTCACAAACATGTTGTAAAGGAGTTACTGACATAGATACTTGTCACAGGTGAGACACGTCACAAACATGCTGTCAGGGAGCTACTGACATAGATACTTGTGACAGGTGAGACACGTCACAAGCATGTTGTAAGGGAGCTACTGACATAGATACTTGTCACAGGTGAGACACGTCACAAGCATGCTGTCAGGGAGCTACTGACATAGATACTTGTCACAGGTGAGATACGTCACAAGCATGTTGTAAGGGAGTAACTGACATAGATACTTGTCACAGGTGAGACACGTCACAAGCATGTTGTCAGGGAACTACTGACATAGATACTTGTCACAGGTGAGACACGTCACAAGTATGCTGTCAGGGAGCTACTGACATAGATACTTGTCACAGGTGAGACACGTCACAAGCATGTTGTAAGGAGCCAATGATATAGATAATTGTCACAGGTGAGACACGTCACAAGCATGCTGTCAGGAGCTACTGACATAGATACTTTGTCACAGGTGAGACACGTCACAAGCATGCTGTCAGGGAGCTACTGACATAGATACTTGTCACAGGTGAGACACGTCACAAGCATGTTGTCAGGGAGCTACTGACATAGATACTTGACACAGGTGAGACACGTCACAAGCATGCTGTCAGGGAGCTATTGACATAGATACTTGTCACAGGTGAGACACGTCACAAGCATGATGTCAGGGAGCTACTGACATATAAACTTGTCACAGGTGAGACACGTCACAAGCATGCTGTCGGGGAGCTACTGACATAGATACTTGTCACAGGTGAGACACGTCACAAGCATGTTGTCAGGGAGCTACTGACATAGATACTTGTCACAGGTGAGACACGTCACAAGCATGCTGTCAGGGAGCTACTGACATAGATACTTGTCACAGGTGAGACACGTCACAAGCATGTTGTAAGGGAGTTACTGACATAGATACTTGTCACAGGTGAGACACGTCACAAGTATGCTGTCAGGGAGCTACTGACATAGATACTTGTCACAGGTGAGACACGTCACAAGCATGTTGTAAGGGAGCTAATGATATAGATACTTGTCACAGGTGAGACACGTCACAAGCATGCTGTCAGGGAGCTACTGACATAGATACTTGTCACAGGTGAGACACGTCACAAGCATGCTGTCAGGGAGCTACTGACATAGATACTTGTCACAGGTGAGACACGTCACAAGCATGTTGTCAGGAAGCTACTGACATAGATACTTGACACAGGTGAGACACGTCACAAGCATGCTGTCAGGGAGCTATTGACATAGATACTTGTCACAGGTGAGACACGTCACAAGCATGCTGTCAAGGAGCTACTGACATATAAACTTGTCACAGGTGAGACACGTCACAAGCATGCTGTCGGGGAGCTACTGACATAGATACTTGTCACAGGTGAGACACGTCACATGCATGCTGTCAGGGAGCTACTGACATAGATACTTGTCACAGGTGAGACACGTCACAAGCATGTTGTAAGGGAGCTACTGACAAGGACACTTGTCACAGGTGAGACACGTCACAAACATGTTGTAAGGGTAGAGTTACTGACATGGACACTTGTCACAGGTGAGACATGGCACCAGCATGTTGTCAGCGTGTGGCCTCTCACACGATTTGACGCCTCCCGAATTATGTGAACTGAATTTGAAACACGTATATTAGCATACTCCCCGTTCTTAGTGAAGGTGACTGGGTATTTGTTCTCCAGCTGTCAGGCCTGGAGCAGTGTGGCGCCGCTTTGGGCACACCAGTACAGCAGTAGTGTATTCAAATCCCGCCAAGTTGTGCTTCTATGTGCATCACGTCAGCAAAACAATAAGACAAACATCACTCGGGGCCTTCTCCCCACATCATGCCGACATGCAGGGCAGACTCTAGTACGTCAACGTGAGGACAGATACAAGTACGTCAACGTTAGGACAGATACAAGTACGTCAACGTGAAGGCAGACACAAGTACGTCAACGTGAGGACAGATACAAGTACGTCAACGTGAGGACAGATACAAGTACGTCAACGTGAGGACAGATACAAGTACGTCAACGTTAGGACAGATACAAGTACGTCAACGTGAAGGCAGACACAAGTACGTCAACGTTAGGACAGATGCAAGTACGTCAACGTGAGGACAGATACAAGTACGTCAACGTTAGGACAGATACAAGTACGTCAACGTGAAGGCAGATACAAGTACGTCAACGTGAGGACAGATACAAGTACGTCAACGTGAAGGCAGACACAAGTACGTCAACGTTAGGACAGATACAAGTACGTCAACGTGAAGGCAGACACAAGTACGTCAACGTGAGGACAGATACAAGTACGTCAACGTGAAGGCAGACACAAGTACGTCAACGTGAGGACATCGACATGAAGACAAACACAAATACGTAAACATAAAGACAGACACAAGTACGTTAACGTTAAGACAGACACAAGTACGTCAACGTCAGGGCAGACACAAGTACGTCAACGTCAGGGCAGACACAAGTACGTCAACGTCAGGGCAGACACAAGTACACACAAGTACGTCAAGCTGACTCATACACAAATACGCCAATATGAAGGCAGACACAAGTACGTCACCGTGAAATCTATCTCGGTCGCCCTGTATAACGTTAATCATTATCTTGGAATATGAGATGTTGTGTTTCATACAGCGATCCCTCCTGACTAAATATACACAGTCACTAGCTACGTCACCTACAGTGGGTGTCACCTTGAGACATCAGGCTGTTGGTGACAGGCGGAGCTAATACTGGTCAAACAGTATCAAAGAGATAGACCTGCCATTGTCACAGCCCGATATCACAGACTGGCAAGATGGTTGATGAAGAGAGAGTGTTTGGAGTCGTAGACTATGTAGTGTTCGCACTGATGCTGCTGGTGTCGGCGGGGATCGGGGTGTTCTATGCATGTTGGGGGAACAGACAGAAAACGACGGGGGAGTTTCTGATGGGAGGGAGAGATATGAAGACTGTACCTGTCGCCATTTCCATCCTAGTGTCCTTCATGTCCGCCATCTTGATTCTGGGAACTCCAGCCGAGATGTACCGAGAAGGGACGCAGTACTACCTGTACACGTTCGGTTTAATTGGAGCCATTGTTGTGTCTACAGTGCTGTACGTTCCCCTTCTCTATCCACTGAAGTATACAAGCTCATTTGAGGTAAAGTACTCGTAGTTACGTTTGTTGCAGCGCGCCACTAATTGTGACGTCACTGTTTTCCCCACAGATCTCAGTCTAAGATGCTTTATTTCAAAGGAGCCTCAGCTCTGATGGTAGGTTAACAAACTGTCTGTAGTTAACACTGCAGTCCTCCTGGAAATTTCAAACAACAGAGTTATAGTCAGACACCGCTGTGCGTTCTAAAGTTTAGACGTCTGTTAGACGAGTTGAAAGAGTCACGACCATGGCCTTTCCTGTATTCACATCCCTGTGTTGCCTCGTACATCAACGTGCAGTTGAAATTCATTCTGAGGTGCGCAGTGGATACAGGCTGGTGTCCTACTGATAGAATGATTGACAACTGAGAATACTGTACAACGAGCTGCAGACCGCCATGCAAACATACTACCGACAAATAGAGACATACAGTTGGGTTTTTTTGGACTTATATATATCAGTGCCCTGTACTGCGGTAATCCATTTCACACCATGACAATCCCCCGCCTGTACACGTCATGGTGATTAATGGTAGGCCTGACCTACCATTCAAGGCTACGTCGGTTTTCTGAATCTCAAATTCGCCTGCAACATGGTGTACATGTGTACACAGGCGCACATCCAACATGGATGTTGACGCTTATCCCAACCTTAGCCGCCTGTGATGAGTGTTCAGAGCCACACTCTTCACATGACCCCCTGTTCTGAGATGGTAGATGTTGACCTTGCTGCCAGATGGTAGATGTTGACCTTGTTGTCAGATGGTAGATGTTGACCTTGCTGTGAGATGGTAGATGTTGACCTTGCTGTCAGATGGTAGATGTTGACCTTGCTGTGAGATGGTAGATGTTGATCTTGCTGTCAGATGGTAGATGTTGATCTTGCTGTCAGATAGTAGATGTTGACCTAGCTGTGAGATGGTAGATGTTGACCTTGCTGTCAGATGGTAGATGTTGACCTTGCTGTCAGATGGTAGATGTTGACCTTGCTGTCAGATGGTAGATGTTGACCTTGCTGTCAGATGGTAGATGTTGATCTTGCTGTCAGATGGTAGATGTTGACCTTGCTGTGAGATGGTAGATGTTGATCTTGCTGTCATATGGTAGATGTTGACCTTGCTGTCAGATGGTAGATGTTGATCTTGCTGTCAGATGGTAGATGTTGACCTTGCTGTCAGATGGTAGATGTTGACCTTGCTGTCAGATGGTAGATGTTGACCTAGCTGTCAGATGGTAGGTGTTGACCTTGCTTGGACGGTAAGTTTGTTTGTTTGGCGTTTAACGTTGCTCTCAGTAATATTCCAGGCGGCGGTCTGTAAATAGTCATGACCAGACAATCCAGTGATTAACAGCATGAGCATCGATCTACACAACTGGGATGCGATGACATGTGTCAACGAAGTCAATGAACCTGAACCCCCGATCCCGTTAGTCGCATGTTGGGACAAGCCTGGGTTGCTGAAGATCAGTTTTAACCCGGATCTTCCCTGACTGGTAACATACCGGATTCTCTATTAATTGCCGTAGCAGACTTGAATCGATTCTGTTGTCAGTTATTGTAGGGAGTCCGTGTTGTCGTGGTGTGGTGTTGTGGAGCCGCCCAGGTTTCAGCGGAACCCATTTGACCGTATTTGTCCCACAATCAAGATGTAATCATGTATTATTATATAGGTAGTATTTTTCCTGTACCACGATTGGTCAAAATACCGTCACATGATTGACTACAAAACACGATATTGACTTGAGTTTTCTGATAAATTACGATACTGACTTGGGTTACTAAAAATAGACAAGGAATCCCGTACGAAGGGGCTTCCCCCGCTTTTCAGCCAGTCAGATCACTCGGATAGATGGCACAGTGTGTGCATTAAAAGTTTATGTTAAAACCCGTTTCTTTTTCATTATATAATAAAACAATTATAGACTCTTGTAGAGGTCGATATCGGTTTTTATTGGCCTGATATCGACCTCTACAAGAGTCTATAATTGTGTATTCTGCCAAACAAGTTTGGATATTAGAACCTCTCCCGGACTACAGTAGGCACAAATGGCTGTTTTGTATGCACATCAACATGTTGTGGCGGGCAATAAAACAAGCTAGCTGTTTGAGTTGCTATCAATGATTTAATGCACCATACCCTGTTTTACACTTGCTCTCTTGCGAATGCCCTGACGTCAGCAGACATTAAATACTTTCTTGTAGTTCGTGAGTCGTTATTTTTCTGTTCATTATTCAGAGTGTGTAAACACCCCGCTTCTGTTGTAGTACCTGGAGAAACGTTTCAAGTCCCGAGCTGCCAAATTAACGGGGACCTGTATCCTCATCACACAACAGGTACCAATATTGTGTCCTTATTACACTACAGGTAACAACAGTGTTACTGGATACACCACTGTCTGTGTCACCTGTCATGTCAATGCATGCACTCTCAGCTCTGTTATTGAATACACCACTGTCTGTGTGACCTACCATGTCAATGCATGCACTCTCAACTCTGTTACTGAATACACCACTGTCTGTGTCACCTACCATGTCAATGCATGCACTCTCAACTCTGTTACTGAATACATCACTGTCTGTGTCACATACCATGTCAATGCATGCACTCTCAACTCCGTTACTGAATACACCACTGTCTGTGTCACCTACAATGTCAATCCATGCACTCTCAGCTCTGTTACTGAATAGACCACTGTCTGTGTCACCTACCATGTCAATGCATGCACTCTCAGCTCTGTTACTGAATGCACCACTGTCTGTGTCAACGGTCATGTCAATGCATGCACTTTCACCTCTGTTATTGAATACACCACGGTCTGCGTCACCTGTCATGTCAATGCATGCACTCTCAGCTCTGTTACTGAATACACCACTGTCTGTGTCACATACCATGTCAATGCATGCCCTCTCAACTCTGTTACTGAATACACCACTGTCTGTGTCACCTACCATGTCAGTGCATGCACTCTCAGCTCTGTTACTGAATACACCACGGTCTGTGTCACCTACCATGTCAGTGCATGCACTCTCAGCTCTGTTACTGAATACACCACTGTCTGTGTCACCTACCATGTCAGTGCATGCACTCTCAGCTCTGTTACTGAATACACCACTGTCTGTGTCACCTACCATGTCAGTACATGCAGTCTCAGCTCTGTTACTGAATACACCACTGTCTGTGTCACCTACCATGTCAGTGCATGCACTCTCAGCTCTGTTACTCAATGCACCACTGTCTGTGTCACCTACCATGTCAGTGCATGCACTCTCAGCTCTGTTACTCAATGCACCACTCTCTGTGTCACCTACCATGTCAGTGCATGCACTCTCAGCTCTGTTACTGAATACACCACTGTCTGTGTCACCTACCATGTCAGTGCATGCACTCTCAGCTCTGTTACTGAATACACCACTGTCTGTGTCACCTACCATGTCAGTGCATGCACTCTCAGCTCTGTTACTGAATGCATCAATGTCTGTGTCACCTACCATGTCAGTGCATGCACTCTCAGCTCTGTTACTGAATACACTATTATCTGTGTCACCTTCCACGTCAATGCATGCACTCTCAGCTCTGTTACTGACACACTACTGTCTGTGTCACCTACCATGTCAGTACATGCCCTCTCAGCTCTGTTACTGAATACACAACTGTCTGTGTCACCTTCCATGTCAGTACATGCCCTCTCAGCTCTGTTACTGAATACACCACTGTCTGTGTCACCTACCATGTCAGTGCATGCACTCTCAGCTCTGTTACTGAATACACCACTGTCTGTGTCACCTACCATGTCAGTGCATGCACTCTCAGCTCTGTTACTGAATACACCACTGTCTGTGTCACTTACCATGTCAGTGCATGCACTCTCAGCTCTGTTACTGAATACACCACTGTCTGTGTCACCTACCATGTCAGTGCATGCACTCTCAGCTCTGTTACTGAATACACCACTGTCTGTGTCACCTACCATGTCAGTGCATGCACTCTCAGCTCTGTTACTGAATACACCACTGTCTGTGTCACCTACCATGTCAGTGCATGCACTCTCTGCTCTGTTACTGAATACACCACTGTCTGTGTCACCTACCATGTCAGTGCATGCACTCTCAGCTCTGTTACTGAATACACCACTGTCTGTGTCACCTACCATGTCAGTGCATGCCCTCTCAGCTATGTTACTGAATACACCACTGTCTGTGTCACCTACCATGTCAGTGCATGCACTCTCAGCTCTGTTGCTGAATCCACTACTGTCTGTGTCACCTACCATTTCAATGCATGCACTCTCAGCTCTGTTACTGAATACACCACTGTCTGTGTCACCTACCATGTCAGTGCATGCACTCTCAGCTCTGTTACTGAATACACCATTGTCTGTGTCACTTACCATGTCAGTATATGCCCTGTCAGCTCTGTTGCTGAATACACCACTGTCTGTGTCACCTACCATGTCAGTGCATGCACTCTCAGCTCTGTTACTGACACACTACTGTCTGTGTAACTTACCATGTCAGTGCATGCACTCTCAGCTCCGTTACTGAATACACTACTGTCTGTGTCACGTACCATTTCAATGCATGCACTCTCAGCTCTGTTGCTGAATACACCACGGTCTGTGTCACTTACCATGTCAGTGCATGCACTCTCATCTCTGTTACTGAATACACCATTGTCTGTGTCACCTACCATGTCAGTGCATGCACTATCAGCTCTGTTACTAAATACACCACTGTCTGTGTCACCTACCATGTCAGTACATGTTCTATCAGCTATGTTACTGAATACACCACTGTCTGTGTCACCTACCATGTCAGTGCATGCACTCAGCTCTGTTACTGAATACACCACTGTCTGTGTCACCTACCATGTCAGTGCATGCACTCTCAGCTCTGTTACTGAATACACCATTGTCTGTGTCACTTACCATGTCAGTACATGCCCTCTCAGCTCTGTTGCTGAATACACCACTGTCTGTGTCACCTACCATGTCAGTGCATGCACTCTCAGCTCTGTTACTGATACACTACTGTCTGTGTAACTTACCATGTCAGTGCATGCACTCTCAGCTCCGTTACTGAATACACTACTGTCTGTGTCACGTACCATTTCAATGCATGCACTCTCAGCTCTGTTGCTGAATACACCACGGTCTGTGTCACTTACCATGTCAGTGCATGCACTCTCATCTCTGTTACTGAATACACCATTGTCTGTGTCACCTACCATGTCAGTGCATGCACTATCAGCTCTGTTACTAAATACACCACTGTCTGTGTCACCTACCATGTCAGTACATGTTCTATCAGCTATGTTACTGAATACACCACTGTCTGTGTGACCTACCATGTCAATGCATGCACTCTCAACTCTGTTACTGAATACACCACTGTCTGTGTCACCTACCATGTCAATGCATGCACTCTCAACTCTGTTACTGAATACATCACTGTCTGTGTCACATACCATGTCAATGCATGCACTCTCAACTCCGTTACTGAATACACCACTGTCTGTGTCACCTACAATGTCAATCCATGCACTCTCAGCTCTGTTACTGAATACACCACTGTCTGTGTCACCTACCATGTCAATGCATGCACTCTCAGCTCTGTTACTGAATGCACCACTGTCTGTGTCAACGGTCATGTCACCATGCATGCACTTTCACCCTCTGCTCTGTTATTGAATACACCACGGTCTGTCCGTCACCTGTCATGTCATGCACTCTCAGCTCTGTTACTGAATACACCACTGTCTGTGTCACCTACCATGTCAATGCATGCACTCTCAGCTCTGTTACTGAATACACCACTGTCTGTGTCACCTACCATGTCAGTGCATGCACTCTCAGCTCTGTTACTGAATACACCACTGTCTGTGTCACCTACCATGTCAGTGCATGCACTCTCAGCTCTGTTACTGAATACACCACCTGTCTGTGTCACCTACCATGTCAGTGCATGCACTCTCAGCTCTGTTACTGAATACACCACTGTCTGTGTCACCTACCATGTCAGTACATGCATGTCTCAGCTCTGTTACTGAATACACCACTGTCTGTGTCACCTACCATGTCAGTGCATGCACTCTCAGCTCTGTTACTGAATATGCACCACTGTCTGTGTCACCTACCATGTCAGTGCATGCACTCTCAGCTCTGTTACTCAATGCACCACTGTCTGTGTCACCTACCATGTCAGTGCATGCACTCTCAGCTCTGTTACTGAATACACCACTGTCTGTGTCACCTACCATGTCAGTGCATGCACTCTCAGCTCTGTTACTGAATACACCACTGTCTGTGTCACCTACCATGTCAGTGCATGCACTCTCAGCTCTGTTACTGAATGCACCAATGTCTGTGTCACCTACCATGTCAGTGCATGCACTCTCAGCTCTGTTACTGAATACACTATTATGTTGTGTCACCTACCATGTCAATGCATGCACTCTCAGCTCTGTTACTGAATACACCACTGTGTCTGTGTCACCTACCATGTCAGTACATGCCCTCTCAGCTCTGTTACTGAATACACAACTGTCTGTGTCACCTTCCATGTCAGTACATGCACCTCTCAGCTCAGCTCCGTTACTGAATACACCACCTGTCTGTGTCACCTACCATGTCAGTGCATGCACTCAGCTCTGTTACTGAATACACCACTGTCTGTGTCACCTACCATGTCAGTGCATGCACTCTCAGCTCTGTTACTGAATACACCACTGTCTGTGTCACCTACCATGTCAGTGCATGCACTCTCAGCTCTGTTACTGAATACACCACTGTCTGTGTCACCTACCATGTCAGTGCATGCACTCTCAGCTCTGTTACTGAATACACCACTGTCTGTGTCACCTACCATGTCAGTGCATGCACTATGTTACTCAGCTCTGTTACTGAATACACCACTGTCTGTGTCACCTACCATGTCAGTGCATGCACTCTCAGCTCATGTTACTGAATACACCACTGTCTGTGTCACCTACCATGTCAGTGCATGCACTCTCAGCTCTGTTACTGAATACACCTACTGTCTGTGTCACCTACCATGTCAGTGCATGCACTCTCAGCTCTGTTGCTGAATACACTGTCTGTGTCACTGTGTCTGTGTCACCACCATGTCAGTACACGCACCTCAGTCTGTGTTACTCAGTGATGCACACTGTCTGTGTCACCTGTCTCTGTGGATACACTTCAATGCATGCACTCTCAGCTCTGTTACTGAATACACCACTGTCTGTGTCACCTACCATGTCAGTGCACCTCATGCACTACCTCAGCTCTGTTACTGAATACACCACTGTCTGTGTCACCTACCATGTCAGTACATGCCTCTCAGCTCTGTTGCTGAATACACCACATGCCCTCTGTCTGTGTACACCTACCATGTCAGTGCATGCACTCTCAGCTCTGTTACTGACTACACTACTGTCTGTGTCACTCTACCATGTCAGTGCATGCACTCTCAGCTCTGTTACTGAATACACTACTGTCTGTGTCACGTACCATGTCAGTGCATGCACTCTCAGCTCTGTTACTGAATACACCACTGTCTGTGTCACTTACCATTTCAATGCATGCACTCTCAGCTCTGTTACTGAATACACCATTGTCTGTGTCACCTACCATGTCAGTGCATGCACTCTCAGCTCTGTTACTGAATACACCACTGTCTGTGTCACCTACCATGTCAGTACATGCACTCTCAGCTATGTTACTGAATACACCACTGTCTGTGTCACCTACCATGTCAGTACATGCACTCTCAGCTCTGTTACATACACCACTGTCTGTGTCAGCTCTGTTACTGAATACACCACTACTGTCTGTGTCACCTACCATGTCAGTGCATGCACTCTCAGCTCTGTTACTGAATACACCACTGTCTGTGTCAATTCTACCATGTCAGTGCATGCACTCTCAGCTCTGTTACTGAATACACTACTGTCTGTGTCACCTACCATGTCAGTGCATGCACTCTCAGCTCTGTTACTGAATACACCACTGTCTGTGTCACCTACCATGTCAGTGCATGCACTCTCAGCTCTGTTACTGAATACACCACTGTCTGTGTCACCTACCATGTCAGTGCATGCACTCTCAGCTCTGTTACTGAATACACCACTGTCTGTGTCACCTACCATGTCAGTGCATGCACTCTCAGCTCTGTTACTGAATACACTACTGTATCTGTGTCACCTACCATGTCAATGCATGCGCTCTCAGCTCTGTTGCTGGATACACCACTGTCTGTGTCACCTACCATGTCAGTGCATGCACTCTCAGCTCTGTTACTGAATACACTACTGTCTGTGTGTCACCTACCATGTCAGTGCATGCCCTCTCAGCTCTGTTACTGAATACACCACTGTCTGTGTCACCTACCATGTCAGTGCATGCACTCCTCAGCTCTGTTACTGAATACACCACTGTCTGTGTCACCTACCATGTCAGTGCATGCACTCTCAGCTCTGTTACTGAATACACCACTGTCTGTGTCACCTACCATGTCAGTGCATGCCCTCATTCAGCTCTGTTACTGAATTCGTCGTACACCACCATGTCCAGTCATGCACCTCACTACCACCATGCACTATCCAGTCCACATCGTCACCATACCGTGTCAGCTCCTGTTACTGAATACACCACTGTCTGTCTGTCACCTACCATGTCACATGCATGCACTCTCAGCTCTGCCTACTGAATACACCACTGCCTGTGTCACCTACCATGTCTCAGTGCATGCACTCTCAGCTCTGTTACTGAATACACCACTGTTCTGTGTCACCTACCATGTCAGTGCATGCACTCTCAGCTCCTGTTACTGAATACACCACTGTCTGTGTCACCTACCATGTCAACAATGCATGCACTCAGCTATGCTACTGAATCACACCACTGTCTGTGTCACCTACCATTTCAATGCATGCACTCTCAGCTCTGTTACTGAATACACCACTGTCTGTGCCACCTACCATTTCCAGTGCATGCACTCAGCTCTGTTACCGAATACACCACCTGTCTGTGTCACCTACCATGTCAGTGCATGCACCTCAGCTCTGTTACTGAATACACCACTGTCTGTGTCACTTACCATGTCAGTGCATGCACTCTCAGCTCTGTTACTGAATACACTACTGTCTGTGTCACCTACCATGTCAGTGCATGCACTCTCCAGCTCTGTTACTGAATACACCACTGTCTGTGTCATCTCTACCATGTCAGTGTGCATGCACTCAGCTCTGTTACTGAATACACCACTGTCTGTGTCAATACCATGTCAATGCATGCACTCTCAGCTCTGTTACTGAATACACCACTGTCTGTGTCACCTACCATGTCAATGCATGCACTCTATTCTCTGTTACTGAATACACCATTGTCTGTGTCAATTCACCACTGTCTGTGTCCATGCCCTGTTCAGCCATCTGTTACTGTCTACACTCCATGTCTGTGTCACTACCATGTCAGTCTGCATCCACTGTCAGCCTGTCATACCTCTGTACACCACTGGTCTGTGTCACCATACCCGTTCAATGCATCACTCTCAGCCTCTGTGTCACCGTGTGAATACACCACTGTTGCTGTGCTGTCTGTGTCTGTGTCGGTGCCTCTGTCATGTGTGTGCTCACCACTGTCTGTGTGTCTGTGTGCCTCTGTTGGGGCCACTGTCTGTGTCCTGTGTCAGTCGGTCTGCCTCTGTCAGTGTCTGTGTCACCATGTCCGGCTCTGTTCTGTTACTGTGCTCGGGCTCACTGTCTGTCTGTCACCATGTCCACTCTGTGTCCTCTCAGTTGCACTGCACTGTGTCCTGTGTCACCATGTCGTGTCACTCAGCTCGAATACACTGTCATTGTCTGTGTCACCTACTGTGTGTGTCGGTGTGTCCGGGTCAGTGTGTCATGCACTCTCAGTTGTCTGTGTACTCTGTGTGCATGCCGGTCCTCTGTCTTGTGTGTCGGTCCTGGGCCTGTGTCAGTGTCCATGTGTTACTGGTCCAGCTCTGTCTGTGTCATTGAATACACCGGTCTGTCTGTGTCAGTGTGTGTCTGTTGTCATGTCAGTGTCATGCCTGTCTGTCTGTGTCCTGTGTGGTCTGTGCCTCTGTTGGGCTGTGTCTGTGTCATGTCAGTGTGCCTCCATGTTGTCTGTGTCATGCATGCCACCATGTCGGTCTGTGTCACTGTCCTCAGCTCTGTCTGTGTCTGTGTCCGTTCCTGTGCTGTCTGTGTGTCGGTCTCTGTGTGTCTGTGTCTGTGTCGGTCACTGTCTGTGTCCTTGTCGGTCGTTCCACTGTCTGTGTCTGTGTCGGTCCATGCCTCAGCTCTGTTCCTGTCTGTGTCTGTGTCTCCAGCTCTGGGCCACTGTCTGTCCCTCCTGTGTTGTGTCTGTCTGTGTGTCGGTTGTTGTCTGTGTGTCGGTGTCTGTGGCCATGTCAGTGTCCTTGTGTCTGTTGCTGGGGCCACTGTGTCTCGGTCATGCACTCTGTGTGGGCTCACTGTCTGTGTCTGTCAGTGCTCTGTTCTGTCTGTCTGTGTCCGGTCCTCTCCATGTCTGTGTCAGTCCATGTCTGTTGGGGCCACTGTCTGTGTCTCTGTCCCTGTTGCTGGGGCTGTCTGTGTCTGTGCCTCTCAGCTCTGTGTGTCAGTGTCCTCTGTTGTCCTGGCTGTGTCCTGTCTGGTTCTCTGGGGCCACTGTCTGTGTCTGTGTCCTCTGTGTGCTGTGTCACCATGTCCGGGTTATGCCTCATCTGGGGTCTGTGTCTGTCGGTCCTGTCTGTTGTCCTGGTCGTGTCTGTGTCACTGGATCTGGTCGTCACCTACATGTCGGTCATGCACTCCTGTCAGTTGTGCACTGTCTGTGTCTCCTGTGTCAGTGCAGTCCTCTCAGCTCTGTTACTGATTCTGTCTGTGTCACCATTTCAGTGTCTGCTGGATACTGTCCTGTGTCACCTGTGCATGCTCTCATCTCTGTTACTGGATACCATTGTCTGTGTCACCTACCATGTCACATGCACTCAGCTCTGTTACTGGATACCACTGTCTGTGTCACCTACCATGTCAATGCATGTTCTATCAGCTCTGTTACTGAATACACCACTGTCTGTGTCACCTACCATGTCAGTGCATGCACTCTCTGCTCTGTTACTGAATACACCACTGTCTGTGTCACCTACCATGTCAGTGCATGCACTCTCAGCTCTGTTACTGAATACACCACTGTCTGTGTAAATACCATGTCAGTGCATGCACTCTCAGCTCAGTTACTGAATACACCACTGTCTGTGTCACCTACCATTTCAGTGCATGCACTCTCAGCTCTGTTGCTGAATACACCACTGTCTGTGTCACCTACCATGTCAGTGCATGCACTCTCAGCTCTGTTACTGAATACACCACTGTCTGTGTCACTTTACCTACCATGTCAGTGCATGCCTCTCAGCTCTGTTACTGAATACACGCACTGTCTGTGTCACCTACCATTTCAATGCATGCACTCTCAGCTCTGTTACTGAATACACCACTACTGTCGTGTGTCACTTACCATTGTCAGTGCATGCACTCATCTCTGTTACTGAATACACCATTGTCTGTGTCACCTACCATGCTTTCAGTGCATGCACTATCAGCTCTGTTACTGAATACACCACTGTCTGTGTCACCTACCATGTCAGTGCATGCACTCATCAGCTCTGTCCACTGAATACACCACTGTCTGTGTCACCTACCATGTCAGTGCATGCACTCTCAACTCTGTTACTGAATACACCACTGTCTGTGTCACCTACCATGTCAGTCTGCATGCACCCTCAGCTCTGTTACTGAATCACACCACTGTCTGTGTCACCTACCATGTCAGTGCATCAGCTCCGTTGCTGAATCACTGCTCTGTCAGCTACCATGTGAATGCACACTGTCAGCCTGTTACTGTCTGTGTCACCGTCTGTGTCACCTACCATGTCAGTGCATGCACTCTCAGCTCTGTTACTTGTGGGAATACACCACTGTCTGTGTCACCTACCATGTCAGTGCATGCCCTCTCAGCTCTGTTACTGAATACACCACCGTGTGTCTGTGGTCTGTCTGTTGTCTGTGTCTGTGTGGTCCTCTGTTGTGTGGTCCTTCTGTTGTCTGTGTCTGTGTCGTTGGATCTGTGTGTGTCGGTCCTGATTCTGGATCATGTCAGTGTCTCCATGCCTGTGTTGTGTGTCGGTTGTCTGTGTCTGTGTCGGGTCGTGCTGTTTGTGTGTCGGTCCTGTCTGAATACTTGGTCCACTGTTTTTGTCTGTGTCCATGCTGGATCCACTGTCTGTGTCCTTGTGTGCCTGTTGGGCAATGTCATGTCCATTCTGTGTCCTCAGCCCTGTTGTCTGTCCTTGGCTCTGAATACACCACTGTTCGGTGCGTCACTTCTACCTTGTCAGCAGCATGCACTCTGTTGTCTGTGTCATTCCTACACCACTGTCTGTGGGTCACCTACCATGTCACGCGCATGCACTGTCAGCTCTGTTACTGACTACACTACTGTCTGTGTCACTTACCATGTCAGTGCATGCACTCTCATCTCTGTTACTGAATACACTACTGTCTGTGTCACGTCATTTCAATGCATGCACTCTGTGTTGCTGAATACACCACGGTCTGTGTCACCATTTCAATGCATGCACTCTCAGCTCTGTTACTGAATACACCACTGTCTGTGTCACCTACCATGTCAGTGCATGCACTCTCAGCTCTGTTACTGAATACACCACTGTCTGTGTCACCTACCATGTCAATGCATGCACTCTCAGCTCTGTTACTGAATACACCACTGTCTGTGTCACCTACCATGTCAGTGCATGCACTCTCAGCTCTGTTACTGAATACACCACTGCCTGTGTCACCCGTCATGTCAGCATGCCCTCTCAGCTCTGTTACTGAATACACTACTGTCTGTGTCACCTGTCATGTCAATGCACGCACCTCAACTCTGTTGCTGAATAGCACTGTCTGTGTCACCTACCATGTCAGTGCATGCACTCTCATCTCTGTTACTGAATACACTACTGTCTGTGACACCTACGATGTCAGTGCATGCACTTTCAGCTCTGTTACTGAATACACCACTGTCTGTGTCACCTACCATTTCAATGCATGCACTCTCAGCTCTGTTGCTGAATACACCACGGTCTGTGTCACTTTCACCATGTCAGTGCATGCACTCTCAGCTCTGTTACTGAATACACCACTGTCTGTGTCACCTACCATGTCAGTGCATGCACTCTCAGCTCTGTTGCTGAATACACCACTGTCTATTGTCACGTACCATGTCAGTGCATGCACTCAGCTCTGTTACTGAATACACCACTGTCTGTGTCACCTACCATGTCAGTGCATGCGCTCTCAGCTCTTGTTACTGAATACACCACTGTCTGTGTCACCTACTCATGTCGGTGCATGCTCTCAGCTCTTGTTACTGAATACACCACTGTTCGTGTCACCTACCATGTCATTGTATGCACCTTCAGCTCTGTTACCGAATACACTCACTGTCTGTGTCACTTACCATGTCAATGCATGCCTCTCAGCTCTGTTACTGAATACACCACTGTCTGTGTCACCTACCATGTGAGTGCATGCACTCTCATCTCTGTTACTGAATACCGGACACACGTCTGTGTCACCTATCATGTCAGTGCATGCACTCAGCTCTGTTACTGAATACACCACCGTTCGTGTCACCTACCATGTCATGCATGCACTTTCAGCTCTGTTACTGATACACTACTGTCTGTGTAACCTACCATGTCAGTGCATGCACTCAGCTCTGTTACTGAATACACTACTGTCTGTGTCAGCTACCATGTCAGTGCATGCACTCTCAGCTCTGTTACTGAATACACCACTGTCTGTGTCACCTACCATGTCAGTGCATGCACTCTCAGCCTGTTACTGAATACACCACTGTCTGTGTCACCTACCATGTCAATGCATGCACTCTCAGCTCTGTTACTGAATACACTACTGTCTGTGTCACCTACCATGTCAGTGCATGCCACTCTCAGCTCTGTTACTGAATACACTACTGTCTGTAAGTCACCATGTCATGTGCATGCACTCTCAGCTCTGTTACTGAATACACCACTGCCTGTGTCACCTACCATGTCAGTGCATGCACTCTCAGCCTGTTACTAAATACACCACTGTCTGTGTCACCTGTCATGTCATCAGTACATACCCTTCAGCTATGTTAGTTGAATACACCACTGTCTGTGTCAATTTCACCATGTCAGTGTGCATGCACTTCTAGCTCTGTTACCGAATTACACCACTGTCTGTGTCACATACCATGTCACGCATGCCCTGTCAGCTCTGTTACTGAATTCGTCACTGTCTACTGTCACCTAACATGTCGCCCACTCTGTCTGTTACTGACTTCACCACTTCTGTCTGTGTCAATTTCTACTCTTCTGTCAGTGCATGCACTCTCATCTCTGTTACTGAATACACCACTGTCTGTGTGTCACTCTACTCATGTCAGTGCATGCACTCTCGTTCTGTTACTAAATACACCACTGTCTTCGTGTCACCTACCATGTCAGTACATGTTCTATTCAGCTCTGTTTGCTGAATACACCACGTCACTGTGTCACCTACCATGTCAGTGCGTACGCTCTCAGCTCCGTTACTGAATACACCACTGTCTGTGTCACCTACCATGTCAGTGCATGCACTCTCTCAGCTCTGTTACCGAATATTACTCACCGTCTGTGTCACCTACCATGTCAGTGCATGCACCAGCTCTGTTACTGAATATTACTACTGTCTGTGTCACTTAGCTCATGTCAGTGCATGCACTCTCATCTCTGTTACTGAATACACCATTGTTGGTGTCACCTAATATATGTCAGTATGCACTATCAGCTCTGTTACTAAATACACCACTGTCTGTGTCACCTACCATGTGTCAGTACATGTTCTATCAGCTCTGTTACTGAATACACCACTGTCTGTGTCACCTACCATGTCAGGTGCATGCCTCATCTCTGTTACTGAATACACCACTGTCTGTGTCACCCACATGAGTGTCCGTGCATCTCCTCTCATCTGTTACTGAATACACCACTGTCTGTGTCACCTACCATGTCAGTACATGCACTATCAGCTCTGTTACTGACTACACTACTGTCTGTGTCACCTACCATGTCAATGCATGCACTCTCAGCTCTGTTACATTGAATACACCCACTGTTCGTGTAAGTCACCTACCATGTCAGTGCATGCCCTCTCAGCTCTGTTACTGAATACACCTACTGTCTGTGTCACTTCCAGCTCAGCATGTCAGTGTGTTGTCCTGAATACAACGCTCTGTTGTGTCAATACACCATTTCAATGCATGCACCTCAGCCTGTCACCGAATACACCATGTCTGTGCACCTGTCTTGTCCTCATTTATCTCTGCTCTGTTACCGAATACACTACCGTCTGTGTCACCTACCATGTCAGTGCATGCACTCAGCACTCTCTGTCTACCGAATACATCTACTGTCTGTAATCCACTACCTGTGTCAGTGCATGCACTCATGCCCTGTTACTGAATACACTACTGTCTGTGTCACCTACTCATGTCAGTGCATGCCCTCTCAGCCTTCCTGTTGCTGAATACAATTCACTGTCTGTGTCACCTACCAGCCAGTCATGCACTGTCAGCCTGCTAATCACTGTCAGCTCATTACGCATTTTCAGCTCTGTCTGTGTGCATGCACTTCTGTTCGTGTGACTACCATGTCAGTGCATGCACTCTCAGCTCCTGAATACTACTGCACGTGAACCTACCATGTCATGCCTGTCAGCTCTGTTACTGAATGTACCACTGTCTGTGTCCATTGCACCATGTCAGTGCATGTCTTATCAGCTCTGTTACTGAATACACCACTGTCTGTGTCACCTACCATGTCAGTGCATGTCGCCGGTCAGCCATGTTAATGAATACACCACTGTCTGTGCCTTCACCTACCATGTCAGTGCGTGCATGCTCTCAGCCTCTGTTACTGACTACACTACTGTCTGTGTCAATTACTCATGTCAGTGCATGCACTCTCATCTCCTGTTACTGAATACACCATTGTTTTGTGTCACCTACCATGTCATCAGTGCATGCACTCTCAGCTCTGTTACTAACTACACCACTGTCTGTGTCACCTACCATGTCAGTGCATGTTCTATCAGCTATGTTACTGAATATCACCACCGTTGTCTGTGTCACCTACTGGTCCATGTCAGTGCGCATGTCTGGCTCTGTTGTCTCAGCTCTGTTACTGAATACACATACTGTCTGTTGTAACTCTGTGTATCGTCAGTGCATGCACTCTCAGCTCTGTTACTGAATACACCACTGTCTGTGTCACCTACCATTTCAATGCATGCACTCTCAGCTCTGTTGCTGAATACACCACTGTCTGTGTCAACTTACCTTGTCAGTGCATGCAATCTCTGCTCTGTTACTGAATACACCACTGTCTGTGTCACCTACCATGTCAGTGCATGCACTCTCAGCTCCGTTAATGAATACACCACTGTCTGTGTCACCTACCATGTCAGTGCATGCACTCTCAACTCTGTTACTGAATACATAACTGGCTGTGTCACCTACCATGTCAATGCATGCACTCTCAACTCTGTTACTGAATACACCACTGTCTGTGTCACCTACCATGTCAATGCATGCACTCTCAACTCCGTTACTGAATACACCACTGTCTGTGTCACCTACCATGTCATTGCATGCACTCTCAGCTCTGTTGCTGAATACACTACTGTCTGTGTCAGCTACCATGTCAATGCATGCACTCTCAGCTCTGTTACTGAATACACCACTGTCTGTGTCACCTACCATGTGAGTACATGCACTCTCATCTCTGTTACTGAATACACCACTGTCTGTGTCACCTATCATGTCAGTGCATGCACTCAGCTCTGTTACTGAATACACCACTGTCTGTGTCACCTACCATGTCAGTGCATGCACTTTCATCTCTGTTACTGATACACTACTGTCTGTGTAACTTACCATGTCAGTGCATGCACTCTCAGCTCTGTTACTGAATACACTACTGTCTGTGTCAGCTACCATTTCAATGCATGCACTCTCAGCTCTGTTACTGAATACACCACTGTCTGTGTCACCTATCATGTCAGTGCATGCACTCTCAACTCTGTTACTGAATACACCACTGACTGTGTCACCTACCATGTCAATGCATGCACTCTCAGCTCTGTTACTGAATACACTACTGTCTGTGTCACCTACGATGTCAGTGCATGCACTTTCAGCTCTGTTACTGAATACACCATTGTCTGTGTCACCTATCATGTCAATGCATGCACTCTCTGCTCTGTTACTGAATACACCACTGTCTGTGTCACTTACCATGTCAGTGCATGCACTCTCAGCTCTGTTACTGAATACATTACTGTCTGTGTCACCTACCATTTCAATGCATGCACTCTCAGCTCTGTTGCTGAATACACCACGGTCTGTGTCACGTACCATGTCAGTGCATGCACTCTCAGCTCTGTTACTGAATACACCACTGTCTGTGTCACCTACCATGTCAGTGCATGCACTCTCATCTCTGTTACTGAATACACCACTGTCTGTGTCACCTACCATGTCAGTGCATGCACTCTCAGCTCTGTTACTGAATACACCATTGTTTGTGTCACCTATCATGTCAGTTACGGTACTGTGCACTCTCAGCTCTGTTACTGAATACACCACTGTCTGTGTCACCTACCATGTCAGTGCATGCACTATCAGCTCTGTTACTGAATACACCACTGTCTGTGTCACCTACCATGTCAGTACATGCACTCTCAGCTCTGTTACTGAATACACCACTGTCTGTGTCACCTACCATGTCAGTGCATGCACTCTCATCTCTGTTACTGAATACACCACTGTCTGTGTCACCTACCGTGTCAGTACATGCACTATCATGTCTCATGCTCTGTTACTGAATACACCACTGTCTGTGTCACCTACCATGTCAGTGCATGCACTCAGCTCTGTTACTGAATACACCACTGTCTGTGTCACCTACCATGTCAGTGCATGCACTCTCATCTCTGTTACTGAATACACCACTGTCTGTGTCACCTACCATGTCAGTGCATGCACTATCAGCTCTGTTACTGAATACACCACTGCCTGTGTCACCTACCATGTCAGTGCATGCACTCTCATCTCTGTTACTGAATACACCACTGTCTGTGTCACCTACCATGTCAGTGCATGCACTCTCAGCGCTGTTACTGAATACACCACTGTCTGTGTCACCTACCATGTCAGTGCATGCACTCAGCTCTGTTACTGAATACACTACTGTCTGTGTCACCTACCATTTCAATGCATGCACTCTCAGCTCTGTTGCTGAATACACTACAGTCTGTGTCACCTATCATGTCAGCACATGCACTCTCAGCTCTGTTACTGAATACACTACTGTCTGTGTGACTTACCATGTCAGTGCATGCACTCTCAGCTCCGTTACTGAATACACTACTGTCTGTGGAACCTACCATGTCAATGCCTGCACTCTCAGCTCTGTTACTGAATACACCACTGTCTGTGTCACCTACCATGTCAGTGCATGCACTCTAAACTCTGTTACTGAATACACCACTGTCTGTGTGACCTACCATGTCAATGCATGCACTCTCAACTCTGTTACTGAATGCACCACTGTCTGTGTCACCTACCATGTCAATGCATGCACTCTCTGCTCTGTTACTGAATACACCATGGTCTGTGTCACCTGTCGTGTCAGTGCATGCCCTCTCAGCTCTGTTACTGAATACACCACTGTCTGACCCACCTACCATGTCAATGCATGCACTCTCAGCTCTGTTACTGAATACACCACGGTCTGTGTCACCTGTCGTGTCAGTGCATGCCCTGTCAGCTCTGTTACTGAATACACCACTGTCTGACCCACCTACCATGTCAATGCATGCACTCCCAGCTCTGTTACTGAATACACCACTGTCTGTGTCACCTGTCATGTCAATGCATGCACTCTCAGCTCTGTTACTGAATACACCACTGTCTGTGTCACCTGTCGTGTCAGTGCATGCCCTGTCAGCTCTGTTACTGAATACACCACTGTCTGACCCACCTACCATGTCAATGCATGCACTCTCAGCTCTGTTACTGAATACACCACTGTCTATGTCACCTGTCATGTCAATGCATGCACTCTCAGCTCTGTTACTGAATACACCACTGTCTGACCCACCTGTCATGCAGTGCATGCGCTCGTGGCGTGTTTCCAATCTGTTTGTGTAAATAGGGGTCACAGGGTCACTGTGTTTTCAGTAGAGTAAAGAGATCGGTTGTCATAAATATGATATCGCTGTCCTCCAACTTGTGTTGTCTACACAAACGCGCTAATCTTCATTACAGGTACTGTACATGGGCATCGCCTCCTTCGCCCCGTCCACAGCGTTAGAAGCAGGTATGAATATGTTTCTTCTGATTAAGTCTAGAAGCTTCACTATCACATTACATGTTGGATGCCCCGTAGGTCCTGATCCGCGTTGTAAGACATTAGACGATAGCGTATAGAATACTTAGCATCGGGGGCTGAAAATTCTTTGAAGACTGAAAGGTAATATTACATCATTTCACACTCATTTTGTTTTTCAATCGAAATATTTGTGTTAACTGTATATTTTCACAGCATGGCACATGCGTGTATGCGTATGGTATGAGTGGTTTGTGATATGAATCATTGAATTAAATCTAATGTTGAAAAGGAACGCCCTTACAATTTGTTTGCCTAAACTGAGTGAGTGAATGAGTGAGTTTAGTTTTACACAGCTTTTAGCAATATTCCAGCAATATCGCCGCTGGGACACCGGGAATAGGTTTCACACATTGTACCCATGTGGGGAATCGAACCCGGGTTCTCAGCGTGACGAGCGAACGCTTAACCACTAGGCTCCCCCACCGCCCCTTGCCTAATCTGAACTAATTCACCCACTGAATTGTCTGGTCCAGCATGGATTATTTACAGATCGTCGCCATTCAGCTGAGCACGGCGTTAAACAATAGAAATGTAAATGAAATCACGCTAGTCCGCGACTCGTGATGTACGCCATGTACGTTGTTCATTCTGTTACATGAACATCTCATAACCATCATAATATTCCGCTGTCATAGGGAGAGACTTTATTCCGATAAAGGGGCCACCGGCCAATTATACATGTAAATTATTGCTACATTACGTTGACGAAGCGCCACGCCATTCACATATGCAGGTGTCATGGTTATTAATAGCATCAACATGATGGAAAACATTTGTTCGTTTCTTCTGAGCTAAAAAAATATATTTAGCAAGATTGGGGTGTTTTTTATGTTGAAAATGAGATAGGTTTGTTGCAAGATGGAAAGACATAACACAATCCTTGCAAGAGATCTGATCGCAGGTCGTGATAAAATGGACATTCAAGACAGAAGTGTAGTTCAGAATCAATAGTAGGTCTAACACAGAATGGGCAGAGACGATCTTTGCGGTCAAGTTTGAGACGTCTTCCATTCTCAATCACTAGGTCAATCATTATATGATAACAGCCATTCCCAGAAGCAGTGACATCCACACTCACCCTGTTTTAACATCATACCAAAAATTAAAGTGTTGAAATGAACCAGGTTCAATTCTCATTTATTCGATCATACTTTCGTCCCTATTTGACCACCGTGTGAACCACAGTGGCATCCGTGCAACCAATCAGGGTGCCGTTGTGCACACGATCCTTATCGCTAAGGTGACAGTAACTCCCATACCTTAACATTGACTTAAGGTAGTCTTAGCGCTAAGGTGACAGTAACTCCCACACCTTAACATAGACTTAGGTCAGTCTTAGCGCTAAGGTGACAGTAACTCCCATACCTTTGCAAAGACTTAGGTAGTCTTAGCCCTAAGGTGACAGTAACCCCCATACCTTAACATAAACTTAAGGTAGTCTGAGTGCTAAGGTGACAGTAACTCCCATACCTCAACATAGACTTAAGGTAGTCTTAGTGCTAAGGTGACCGTAACTCCCATACCTCAACATAGACTTAAGGTAGTCTTAGTGCTAAGGTTACAGTAACTCCCATACCTTAACATAGACTTAAGGTAGTCTTAGCGCTAAGGTGACAATAACTCCCATACCTTAACATAGACTTAAGGTAGTCTTAGCGCTAAGGTGACAGTAACTCCCATACCTTAACATAGGCTTAAGGTAGTCTCAGTGCTATGGTGACAGTAACTCCCATACCTTAACATAGACTTAAGGTAGTCTTAGCGCTAAGGTGACAGTAACTCCCATACCTTAACATAGACTTAAGGAAGTCTTAGCGCTAAGGTGACAGTAACTCCCATACCTTAACATAGACCTAAGGAAATCTTAGCGCTAAGGTGACAGTAACTCCCATACCTTAACATAGACTTAAGGAAGTCTAAGCGCTAAGGTGACAGTAACTCCCATACCTTAACATAGACTTAAGGTAGTCTTAGCGCTAAGGTGACAGTAACTCCCATACCTTAATATAGACTTAAGGAAGTCTTAGCGCTAAGGTGACAGTAACTCCCATACCTTAACATAGACCTAAGGAAATCTTAGCGCTAAGGTGACAGTAACTCCCATACCTTAACATAGACTTAAGGAAGTCTTAGCGCTAAGGTGACAGTAACTCCCATACCTTAACATAGACTTAAGGTAGTCTTAGCGCTAAGGTGACAGTAACTCCCATACCTTAATATAGACTTAAGGTAGTCTTAGCGCTAAGGTGACAGTAACTCCCATACCTTAACATAGACTTAAGGTAGTCTTAGCGCTAAGGTGACAGTAACTCCCCTACCTTAACATAGGCTTCAGGAAGTCTCAGTGCTAAGGTGACAGTAACTCCCATACCTTAACATAGGCTTCAGGAAGTCTCAGTGCTAAGGTGACAGTAACTCCCATACCTTAACATAAACTTCAGGTAGTCTTAGCGCTAAGGTGACAGTAACTCCCATACCTTAACATAGACTTAAGGTAGGCTTAGCGCTAAGGTGACAGTAACTCCCATACCTTAACATAGGCTTCAGGTAGTCTCAGTGCTAAGGTGACAGTAACTCCCATACCTTATCATAGACTTAAGGCAGTCTTAGCGCTATGGTGACAGTAACTCCCATACCTTTACATAGACTTAAGTCAGTCTCAGTGCTAAGGTTGTTTTGTACAACAGTAAACTTAAAGATGATAACTGTTTATAAACTACAATTTGACAGCATATAATTCATGCTATTTTAAACTTCTGAAGTATTTTCTCTTTTCAGTGACTGGATTTCCAACATGGGCCAGCATCGTCACTGTTGGCCTCGTGTCAACGTTCTATACCTCGCTGGTGTGTTAAATATGCTCTGTCAATATGCTCTGTTAAATAGATTTGCAGAATCATTTCTATAATCAAAGACATCTCTGTAACGGAATCAGAGATAAAGTTCGAGTCAAGTTGTATCACATGTGTTTATCAAAAAGTAACCGCCACAAACGCATGCAAAGCCAAGGCAATTATTACACGAAACACGCCGCCACAGGTGGTGTAAGTCAAAATAGGAAATTGCATTATCGGAAACTTTGTGATGAACGCGTCTGATTTTCAAATGTCACCAGATATTTATCCAAAACACAATTTAACAGCTTTGCTACGGCCTTTTAGCACAATGGTTGACAGTCAACTCGGGAATGCCAGTGGTTGACAAATCTCGGGATAACCGATAAACTGGTTTCCGGTTGTAACAACCTCAGCCGCTATGTACAAAGCTCAGGTCACGAATCAGTTGAAGTTAAGCAATGTCGAGGTCGGACAGTCCTTGGATGGGTGACCATGTTTGGCAGCTTGACTCCTGAGAGTTTCTAGGACTTCAGTCCTGCCCAACAACGAAGCATGTTTGATACATGTGGTCTCACCTTAAGCAAGTGAGTTTGTTCAAAATTGCCTCTGTTCACCCGGCAGAAAATGGGTACCCGGTGGGATAAAGTCATGTTTTACAGATGAATGATAGTACTCACCATGGAGGGTTCTGTGGATCCTGGCACAGTCAGGCTGGTAAGGCTCGTCATCAGCTCAGGGCCCTTGTCCCCTCTACACGCAGCCCAGGCAGCGAATTCTCCCAGGAAACGCTGCCTAGTCGAACCCACCAAGTCAAGAGAATATGAAGGCTCCCCAACACTGCAGCCTTCTGCATTACCCAGAGTGTCAGAAGGGCTGTGCTCCCGGTGGAGAACCAGGACACTCTGCTGATCTGCGCCAAGAGATCAGGAGGTACCAAACCTAGAGCACCGAGAACAATGGGGAGCCTGACGACAGTGTACTTGGGATGCTAGCGAGACATTTCAAAGGCGGGGTCCGCATATTTAATATGCTTTTCCTGAATTTTGCTAATCACATTGCTGTCCAAAGGGACAGAAAATTCAATGACATAAATAACTTCACTGGCTTTATCAAAAAGGACAAGATCAGGTTGTGGGCAGGAATTCTTCTGAGGCTGTACACGGGCCTATTCCAAGGAAGTTTGAAAGCAATATTTTCCATGACCCTCTGGACAATGAGCCCAATCAACTACCCCAAAGGAATAGGACAGGACTGGCACAGCAAACGTATTGGTGGCTTCACCTTGTTTCGAGAATTTAGCTCTGAGCTCCAGATTTTCTTTAAGCGAGCTTCATACTCGGCCCGAAGTTTCTTTTTTATTCTGGGCATTCTCGAACTTGCATTCCAAGATTGGTGTAGGCCTGATCTTCCACAAGATGCTCAATAACTCCTCCCCCTTGTAGCCTGACAGATCCACCATTAACTACCTTGCCACGGTTCAAATGAAAAATATTACATTAGTCGAGTCCGAATGTCATGCCAATATCACTAGAAAAGGACTCGACAAGGAGAACCTGCTCTTTCAAATTGGTATCTCCTTTGGCAAGGAGCTCGATGTCATCCATGTAAAGGAGATGAGTAAGAGGTGTTGGGGATCTGTGCTGATGAGGTCCGGGATGGTAACCATCCCCTCTGTTCAGCAGAAAGCTCAAAGGATAGTTCACTTCTGATTGGAATAGGTTCCGAAGTCTGCACCTGCCCTTGCGAGTACATCTCAAGTTGAGTCCACCAGCAACTCATTAAAGACTCGAGTAAATCAAGTAGTCGCTCATTGCAACGAAGAGACTTCAGAATCCATTCGTGAGGAACAGAGTCGTATGCTTTTTTGTAGTCAATCCAGCACATGTAGAGGTTGCGGTGATATGCTTTAGCCTCTTCCAAAATCATTTTCTGTGCAAGAAGTTGATCCTTGCACCCCCAACATCCCTTTCTTGCCCCCTTCTGCTCTCTGTAAATTATATCATTGGAAGAGCAGACACGAGGTTTGTCAAAAACCCTGTGAAGATTTTATATTGAGTGTTCAAACATGTGATAGGGCGGAAGTTTTTGGGATCAGTCAAGTCTCCTTTTGTGGGGAGGAGTATTGTGCGACCTTGTTTGTACACTGACCCACTGCCAGGTGGGATATGTGTGTACAAGGCGATGAACATATAATATACCATTGTGCTTTTGTAATGATACTGGCTGAAAAAAGATACTCAATGATTAACAGGAGGGTGACGCATAAGCGAATGTGAACATGTATATGTTATTGTGTTTGTATTCTGTTTTAGGGTGGAATGAAAGCAGTCGTGTGGACGGATGTATTTCAGTCGGTGGTGATGCTTGCCGGAGTACTAGCTGTTGTCATTAGAGTAAGTATGATCATTGTATTGTTTGGTCAGTTTTATACGACAGAATGATTCTGTGTTATAGATAACCTACACAATATGTATGTCATATCGTAGTACTACAAACTCTCGCCCAATCACAGATCATGGGGCTAGAGCACGTATTATTACTTACTCAGAGTTCATTTTGCACCTTGCCAACATGGGCCGTTTCATGCACACACTTCAGTAGATAAATAGATGAGGCACAATGATCCGTATCCAAAGTACTCTGAATGTTTGGCAATCCTAACGTCTAACAGCTCGACTTTGGGACCGGCAATGTTTGGCAATCCCAACGTCTAACAGCTCGACTTTGGTACCGGCAATGTTTGGCAATCCTAACGTCTAACAGCTCGACTTTGGGACCGGCAATGTTTGGCAATCCTAACGTCTAACAGCTCGACTTTGGGACCGGCAATGTTTGGCAATCCAAACATCTAATAGCTCGACGATGAGACCAGTACCGTCAATTTTGGGCAATCCAAAAGTGTAATAGCTCGACAATGGAACAAGTACTTTGTAACGGGTTGGCTGGCAATGTGACCTTGTCTTTTCTGGCTAAAGACCGCCACACAAGACTGTCACCATAATTGCTCTACTCAGTAGATCCAAATCCGCTCCTGCTTTCAGTAGAGGCTTCCGCAGGTCCACTCGATCAAATGCAATGTCTCCAATCATTTTACTACGTAACGTTCTTATTTTGATTATTAAGAAATACTTGGTGAAAGTCAAACGTTCCTAGATTAGTATAACTTATTTGAAACCTAGATAAAGAGCCTCACCACAATACGTTGTAATGGATACTATGATGGTGAATGGTTCTCAGGCGTTTTCGTAATTTACCCACCTAACCATTGAATTTAGCATTGTTTTCGTTTATACCGATACGAAGGTAAGGTGTGGCGTAGTCAATCATCATACACTGACTGCTAGATCAATCATAAGGCAAAATATGTGACAGCAATGTATAACAGCAATATCAGTGACACCCGTCAATCATGGAGCCCCTTTATCACGCAGCCCCTTTATCACGCAGCCCCTTTATCATGGAGCCCCTTTTATCATGGAGCCCCTTTATCATGGAGCCCTTTTATCATGCAGCCCCTTTATCATGCAGCCCCTTTATCACGCTTTTATCAGCCCTTTGCAGCCCCTTTATCATGCAGCCCTTTATCATGCAACCCCTTTATCATGCAGCCTTTATATCACGCAGCCCCTTTATCATCATGCAGCCTTTTATCTTTATCAGCCCCTTTATCATGCAGCCCCTTTATCATGCAGCCCCTTTATCATGCAGCCCCTTTATCACGCAGCCCCTTTATCATGCAGCCCCTTTATCATGCAGCCCCTTTATCATGCAGCCCCTTTATCATGCAGCCCCTTTATCATGCAGCCCCTTTATCACGCAGCCCCTTTATCATGGAGCCCCTTTATCATGCAGCCCCTTTATCATGCAGCCCCTTTATCATGCAGCCCCTTTATCGAGCCTTTATCGGGAGTACAGCCCCTTTAAAGTATGAGCCCCTTTATCATGTTACCATCTATTTTCACGCAGATCTATCACGCAGCCCCTTTATGTTTGGAGCCCCTTTATCATGCAATCCCCTTTTCAAGCAGCCCTTCATCAACTTTAAAAGCCCCTTTATCAAGCCCCTTTATTCATCCTGCATTAGTTATTGCAGGATGTTCATCATCTATGCAGCCCTTTATCACGCAGCCCAGCCCTCATCACAGCCCCATGGAGCCCCCTTTTATCATGCAGCCCTTTATCATGCCCTTTTCACGCAGCCCCTTTAATCAGCCCCTTTATCATGCCCCTTTATCATGCATTGAAATTTGGAAAGTCCAAATTTTCAGTGCTGTTGAAAATGGTCGAAGCGAAAAGTGTTGTTTTGATTATCTGTACATCATCTTTATACGCAGTGAAAAGTCTTGCAGTGCTATGGTCGAAGGGAATCGAATACCATTATCTGATCACGTTGCAATTCAATCCAATCACGTTTTTCAACCAATCAGATTAGAGAACACAGTGATTTTTGGTTTACAATAGGCGTTGGCTAATATAATTTGCAGGTTTAGTAATATCTATACTGAGTCAAAAAAGAAACTTCACATTCTTTCTTCAGGGCACTATAAAAGAACAAGAGATGGTAAGATGGTTAAATTGTTATTATTTCATTGCTGAGATCTGTGTGATGTACTCGATACACTGACAGTGCCATAATCAGTTCCATTAGGCTACACCGCCGTTCCAAAACATGGGTATACAGAATGTCAAGTCACAAGAATAAAAATGCGAAATTTCTCAGTTCAATATCGTGTATGGCCGCCCCGCGCATTCACCACTGCCAAACACCGTCTCCTCATCGACTGCCTGATGCCTGTGAACACGTGGTTGGGGATTCTGCACAATTACTCTTGCAAGGCAACGCCAAGTTGCTGCAAATTCTGAGGTTGGTTCCTATGACCACGAAGCCTTCTCCCAAGTGCATCCCAAACATGCTCTATTGGATTAAGCCGCCATGAAAGGAACGAGTTCAGGGGTGAGCACCTGGTTGCGGTAAGCAGCAGCTGTGAGGTTTCCACGGATGACCAGAAGTCGGGAACGGTTGTTCCCACAGAAAGCACCCTACACCATGCAACTTCCGCCCCCGAATCTGTCGACTTCCTGTACACAACATTGGGCTTACCGTTAACGACGTCGTCTCCAGACTCTATGCCTGCCGTCCGCGAATCTGAGGGTAAACCTGGATTCATCGCTGAAAACGACTCGATTCCAGTCTCTCTGGGTCCATAGGAGGTGACGTTGGGCCCACAGCAGACGTTGACGTTGTTGAAACGGCGTCAATATTGACCCACGATATGGACCTCGAGAATAGAGATTGGCAGCCCGCAACCGATTTCAAATGGTCTGTGAGGACAGCCGACCTTTGTTTTTTTCACTCATTACTCACGTATTAAATGTGAATATTAGCAGAACATAACTCCAGATTCAAAGACAGGTGAACAGTTAGTATTTTGTCAAGTCACCATGGGCAGCAATGCAGGCTTTAAAGCGGCGGGGCATACTACTGATCAAAGAAGTTAGAAAGTCGTGATCCATGCTGTCCCGATATCGGACCACCTCTTCTTTCATTTCAGCAATATTTGTCAGATTTTTCTTATTGACACTTTCCTTCATAAGTCCACAAAAATTTTCAAATGGATTTAAGTCAGGGCTATAACTTGGCCAATCTAATAATGTCATATTTTGGGGTTCGAAACCAGACCTGTGAATGCTTTGAACGATGTTTTGGGTCGTTGTCCTGCTGGAAAATCAAAAAAAAAAATTCTATAGAACACGTGAGCAGATGGAAGTAAATGTTCCTCGAGAATATCTGTGTACCGCTCATTGTTCATATTCCCTTCAAATACACACACCGGCGCTGCCCCTAATACAGATATGCCACCCCAAACGTTAAATTTCGGACTGTACTGTGGGCGCTTATATAACGGTTTTTCAGTTTGTGTGGCCCAGAATTTTAGTGTATTAGGACACAGCCACAGAGAACTTTCATCTGAGAAAATCGCATTGTCCCAGTTACAAGTTCTATACTGTAAGCACCAGTTCAACCTTCGCTCCTTTTGTTCAGGTTTCATGATCGGCGATGGAATTCCTCGACTTTTCTGCAAACTCATTGCATGCAGCTCAGTTCTAATTGTCTCCTTACAGACAGCCACAGTTCCTCTATCAATCATATCCAGCCTTAAGTTTTCTTAACTCCTTCGTTTGTTTTTAGAAACAAGAATACCAAGCCGCCTCCTGTCACCGACAGTCAATTCCTGGGCCTACCTGGTGCCTCCCTGGTGCTCAATGCCTTATCCATTTGCTATATTTTTCAAACACGATAAACAGTGGCCAAAGGATGCCTGTTCTACTTAAAATCACTTTAGCTGATCTGATGTCCTTGTTATAATATTCTAAAATCAACTTCCCCTTTTCTAAATCATCCATACTGAGGATCACTGAAAACGTTGTCTGCTAGCAAGTAAACGAAGGGGAATAACTCTCCACAAAAAAGTATTAACGGAGTTGTCTCTCTTGAATGAAACCAAGCACTTGATAGCTGGTCAAGGTTGTTTATACTAGAAATCCTATTAAACATATTCCTAAAATTCTCAATAATTTCTGGTCATACTATAGTTTAAATGTGGTTTTGAATCCGTAGAATATGTCATGTGAACATACTCGTGTGTTAAATCTGATTGGTTCTTGTACACGTGGTTTTGTCGTCCTTGTGAACATACTCGTGTGTTAAAACTGATTGGTTCTTGTACACGTGGTTTTGTCGTCCTTGTGAACATACTCGTGTGTTAAAACTGATTGGTTCTTGTACACGTGGTTTTATCGTCCTTGTGAACATACTCGTGTGTTAAAACTGATTGGTTCTTGTACACGTGGTTTTGTCGTCCTTGTGAACATACTCGTGTGTTAAAACTGATTGGTTCTTGTACACGTGGTTTTGTCGTCCTTGTGAACATACTCGTGTGTTAAAACTGATTGGTTCTTGTACACGTGGTTTTGTCGTCCTTGTGAACATACTCGTGTGTTAAATCTGATTGGTTCTTGTACACGTGGTTTTGTCGTCCTTGTGAACATACTCGTGTGTTAAATCTGATTGGTTCTTGTACACGTGGTTTTGTCGTCCTTGTGAACATACTCGTGTGTTAAATCTGATTGGTTCTTGTACACGTGGTTTTGTCGTCCTTGTGAACATACTCGTGTGTTAAATCTGATTGGTTCTTGTACACGTGGTTTTGTCGTCCTTGTGAACATACTCGTGTGTTAAATCTGATTGGTTCTTGTACACGTGGTTTTGTCGTCCTTGTGAACATACTTGTGTGTTAAAACTGATTGGTTCTTGTACACGTGGTTTTATCGTCCTTCTTACAGGGGATCTCTGTTGTTGGTGGAATTGACGAGGTGTGGAAACTGAACCAAGAGTGGGGCCGAATAGAATTCTTTGAGTAAGTCTGTAAAATATATACCATGTCACCATTTGTTACCGTGTGCCTCCGTGGCAGCGTTCGGGGTACATGCAAACATTGCTATCACGCAAGTAACGATAACTTTCTTGATAACGATGTTAGCATCTACACCGAAACGTTGCGTCTGTCGCAATAAAGAAGTCGTCAATTCTAGAAATACATGTCATTTGGTTATATGCACAACAAACTTAATTTAGCAATACCCTTATTTTGGTAATGATAGGTTTTCAACACGAACGTAAAACTTCACGTGGTCACCACGATGGAACAAAAACATTGTTTTTTTCTGACCCGTGTAAGCCTTTGAAACGACAAAATGTTTGGAATCCATGTTGATTTCATGGTGATAACTGCCCATTTAAAAAAAAGAAAAGATTTTCATACAAATTCATTTATTGGTGAATATGAACATTCAAAATGTCATTTTGTATGTCTTACACGATTCAAGGTCAATACCCAGTGTATCCTCCATGTGCCTGTTTGACAGCCTGCACTCTCCTCCTCATACCCCCTGTCAGCCTCCTGATCCTCGGAAGGGGCAGTTTACGCCATTGCTCGTGTAAAGCAGCTTCCAGTTGGGGCAGGTTCTGTACAGGAGGATCCCTTTGTTGCACACGACGACCAATCATGTCCTATATATGCTCCAAAGGGTTGCAGTCGGGGCTCATTCAATCGTGAGATATGTCAGGGGGTGCTTAACTAAGATCTTTGTGTATATTTTCAAGCTTCAACCCTGATCCGACTGTCCGCCATTCCTTCTGGTCTCTCACTATCGGCACAATGATTGGCTGGTCATCCTTCTATGGGGTCAACCAGGCCAGCGTCCAGCGCTACTGTGCACTACCGACACTACAGAAGGCCAAACTGTAAGTAATAGCTATCATGGGTGAGAGAGTGAGTTTACTTTTACGCCGCACCCAGCAATATTCCAGCTATATGGCGGCGGTCTGTAAATAACACTGGCAAAGTGACGTTGGCATCTTATGTAAGAAAACTTCTGTTTTCACGTGGTGATGGTTTTGTATGGTTAAGCCAGTCAGTTGGTGATGCAAGTTTGTTTTTAACTCAGTTTCGAGAAAGAAGTCTTAATATGTATAATCAAGAATGGCGTTCAGTAATAGATAATAGTTCACGGTACGACTCTTATAGAATATACAAATCATTACTCCAACCGAAGAAATATCTTTTAACATCAAAGAAATTAAGATATCCATCTGTACGTTTTACGTCAGGTTTGATCAACATAGTGGTAAACGAAGGAAGACGTTTTCATATTGAAAGATGCAAGAGAATGTGCCCTCTGTGTAATATAGATGTGGAAAATGAAATTCACTTTTACTTGAATGTCCTTTCTATAAAGATTTGCGTACGAAACGCATAGCTGAATATTATCTATGTAAGCCACCTTCATTAGCTTTAAAACTACTTCTTTCATCAACTGAATGTAATAATAAGGCTGCCGTACAATATCAAGTATGCTCTTATTAAGCGTAACAACCTGATATAAAGTTTGGAAGACCCATCGTATTTCACTACTTGTACATAATTAGCTGCCTGTAACATGGTTTGCTGTTTGGATCACCAATTAGTACTTATTGCACCATATGTATAATGTATAACGTATAACTCCAATGTATATTGGCCGGTGGCCTTTGTACAACAAACATCTTTGACTTTGACTTGACCATCCCGTTAGTCGCCTCTTACCACAGGTATGGGTTACTGAATATCAATTCTAATCTGGATCTTCACCGTTAACCATCATAGGTAAAACGGATACAGTTATGGCAAATATCAGCAGTACACGGTCACTGACCTTGATAGCAGTATGTATTTGCCTAACGACGAGCAGCTGAATGTTATTGGTGATATCGCTCCATATTGACAGGGCAGTGATGCTGAATGTTATTGGTGATGTCACTCTGTGCTGACAGGGCGGTGATGGTGAATGTTATTGGTGATATCACTCTGTGCTGACAGGGCGGTGATGCTGAATGTTATTGGTGATATCACTCTGTGCTGACAGGGCGATGATGCTGAATGTTATTCGTGATATCACTCTGTGCTGACAGGGCGGTGATGCTAAATGTTATTTGTAAAATCACTCAGTGTTGACAGGTCGGTGTTGCTGAATGTTATTGGTAATATCACTCTATGTTGACAGGGCGGTAATGGTGAATGCTATTGGTGATATCACTCTGTGTTGACAGGGCGGTGATGCTGAATGTTATTGGTGATATCACTCTGTGCTGACAGGGCGGTGATGCTGAATGTTATTGGTGATATCGCTCCATATTGACAGGGCGGTGATGCTGAATGCTATTGGTGATATCGCTCCATATTGACAGGGCGATGATGGTGAATGTTATTGGTAATATCACTCTGTGCTGTCAGGGCGGTGATGCTAAATGTTATTGGTGATATCGCTCCATATTGACAGGGCGGTGATGCTGAATGTTATTGGTGATATCGCTCCATATTGACAGGGCGGTGATGCTGAATGCTATTGGTGATATCGCTCCATATTGACAGGGCGGTGATGCTGAATGCTATTGGTGATATCGCTCCATATTGACAGGGCGGTGATGCTGAATGTTATTGGTAATATCACTCTGTGCTGACAGGGCGGTGATGCTGAATGTTATTGGTGATATCACTCTGTGTTGACAGGGCGGTGATGCTGAATACTATTGGTGATATCACTCCATGTTGACAGGGCGGTGATGCTGAATGTTATAGGTGATATCACTCTGTGTTGACAGGGCGGTGATGCTGAATGCTATTGGTGATATCGCTCCATATTGACAGGGCGGTGATGCTGAATGTTATTGGTGATATCACTCCATGTTGACAGGGCGGTGATGCTGAATGTTATTGGTGATATCACTCTGTGTTGACAGGGCGGTGATGCTGAATGCTATTGGTGATATCGCTCCATATTGACAGGGCGGTGATGCTGAATGTTATTGGTGATATCACTCTGTGCTGACAGGGCACTGATGCTGAATGTTATTGGTAATATCACTGTGCTGACAGGGCGGTGATGCTGAATGTTTTTGGTGATATCACTCTGTGTTGACAGGGCGGTGATGCTGAATGCTATTGGTGATATCGCTCCATATTGACAGGGCGGTGATGCTGAATGCTATTGGTGATATCGCTCCATATTGACAGGGCGGTGATGCTGAATGTTATTGGTAATATCACTCTGTGCTGACAGGGCGGTGATGCTGAATGTTATTGGTGATATCACTCTGTGTTGACAGGGCGGTGATGCTGAATACTATTGGTGATATCACTCCATGTTGACAGGGCGGTGATGCTGAATGTTATAGGTGATATCACTCTGTGTTGACAGGGCGGTGATGCTGAATGTTATTGGTGATATCACTCTGTGTTGACAGGGCGGTGATGCTGAATGCTATTGGTGATATCGCTCCATATTGACAGGGCGGTGATGCTGAATGTTATTGGTGATATCACTCTGTGCTGACAGGGCAGTGATGCTGAATGTTATTGGTAATATCACTGTGCTGACAGGGCGGTGATGCTGAATGTTATTGGTGATATCGATCCATATTGACAGGGCGGTGATGCTGAATGTTATTGGTGATATCACTCTGTGCTGACAGGGCAGTGATGATCAGTGTTATTGGTGATATCACTCTGTGCTGACAGGGCGGTGATGCTGAATGTTATTGGTGATATCACTCTGTGCTGACAGGGCGGTGATGCTGAATGTTATTGGTGATATCACTCTGTGCTGACAGGGCGGTGATGCTGTATGTTATTGGTGATATCACTCTGTGCTGACAGGGCAGTGATGCTGAATGTTATTGTGATATCACTCTGTGCTGACAGGGCGGTGATGCTGAATGTTATTGGTAATATCACTGTGCTGACAGGGCGGTGATGCTGAATGTTATTGGTGATATCACTCTGTGTTGACAGGGCGGTGATGCTGAATGTTATTGGCATCCTGGTGCTACTGACGACGGTGTGTCTGGCTGGAATTACCACATTCGCCTATTATGCAAAGAAAGGTTGTGATCCTCTGTCGGCGAAGTATATCAGCAATGCCAACCAGGTAAGATGTTCACGTTTCTCACCTGCATATCCTCACTCCTGGGTGTTGCTCGTGTAATCTGTTCATCCAACAGAAAATAGCTACTTGGTGGGATGAGTCAAGTGACGATTGACCTTCAAGGGCCTCACAGGGAGCTGGTGTTATCCGGCCTAATAATAAACCGATCGTTATCGCTATGAGCGTTCACTTAGTCTTGTCGTCCTTTTCAGTTGCTCTGTGACAAGGATTGTCTCCACTTATACTTGATGTATTACAAGGATTGTCTCCTCATATACTTGATGTATTACAAGGGTTGTCTTCTCTTATACTTGATGTATTACAAGGGTTGTCCCCTCTTATATTTGATGTATTACAAGGATTGTCTCCTCTTATACTTGATGTATTACAAGGGTTGTCTCCTCTTATACTTGATGTGTGACAAGGGTTGTCTCCTCTTATACTTGATGTATTACAAGGGTTGTCTCCTCTTATACTTGATGTATTACAAGGGTTGTCTCCTCTTATACTTGATGTATTACAAGGATTGTCTCCTCTTATACGTGATGTATAACAAGGATTGTCCCCTCTTATACTAGATGCATTACAAGTGTTGTCTCCTCTTATACTTGATGTATTACAAGGGTTGTCTCCTCTTATACTTGATGCATTACAAGGGTTGTCCCCTCTTATATTTGATGCATCACAAGGGTTGTCCCCTCTTATACTTGATGTATAACAAGGATTGTCTCCTCTTATACTTGATGTATTACAAGGATTGTCTCCTCTTATACTTGATGTATTACAAGGGTTGTCTCATCTTATACTTGATGCATCACAAGGGTTGTCCCCTCTTATACTTGAAGTATAACAAGGATTGTCTCCTCTTATACTTGATGTATTACAAGGATTGTCTCCTCTTATACTTGATGTATTACAAGGATTGTCTCCTCTTATACTTGATGTATTACAAGGATTGTCTCCTCTTATACTTGATGTATTACAAGGATTGTCTCCTCATATACTTGATGTATCACAAGGGTTGTCTCCTCTTATACTTGATGTATTACAAGGGTTGTCTCCTCTTATACTTGATGTATTACAAGGGTTGTCCCCTCTTATACTTGATGTATTACAAGGGTTGTCTCCTCTTATACTTGATGTATTACAAGGGTTGTCCCTCTTATACTTGATGTATTACAAGGGTTGTCTCCTCTTATACTTGATGTATTACAAGGGTTGTCCCTCTTATACTTGATGTATCACAAGGGTTGTCTCCTCTTATACTTGATGTATTACAAGGATTGTCTCCTCCTCTGATATTACAAGGGTTGTCTCCTCTTATTGATGTATTACAAGGGTTGTCTCCTCTTATACTTGATGTATCACAAGGGTTGTCTCCTCATATACTTGATGTATTACAAGGGTTGTCTCCTCTTATACTTGATGTATTACAAGGGTTGTCTCCTCTTATACTTGATGTATTACAAGGGTTGTCTCCTCTTATACTTGATGATGTATTACAAGGGTTGTCTCCTCTTATACTTGATGTAAGGGTTGTCTCCTCTAATCACTTGGGGGTTGTCTCCTCTTATAGGGTTGTCTCCTCTTATACTTGATGTATTACAAGGATTGTCTCCTCTTATACTTGATGTATTACAAGGGTTGTCTCCTCTTATACTTGATGTATTACAAGGGTTGTCCCCTCTTATACTTGATGTATTGCAAGGGTTGTCTCCTCTTATACTTGATGTATTACAAGGATTGTCTCCTCTTATACTTGATGTATTACAAGGGTTGTCTCCTCTTATACTTGATGTATTACAAGGGTTGTCTCCTCATATACTTGATGTATTACAAGGGTTGTCTCCTCTTATACTTGATGTATTACAAGGGTTGTCTCCTCTTATACTTGATGTATCACAAGGGTTGTCTCCTCTTATACTTGATGTATCACAAGGGTTGTCTCCTCTTATACTTGATGTATTACAAGGGTTGTCTCCTCTCATACTTGATGTATCACAAGGGTTGTCTCCTCTTATACTTGATGTATTACAAGGGTTGTCTCCTCTTATACTTGATGTATCACAAGGGTTGTCTCCTCTTCAGTTGATTCATTATAGCAATGCAAAGGTTGTCTCCCTTTACAGTTAATGTATGGTTAAATATTGTCTCCCCTTCAGCTGATGTATAACAAGGGTTGTCTCCCCTTCAGGTGTTGCATAACAACGCTTGTCTCCTCTTCGGTTGATGCATAATAAGGCTTGTCTCCCCTTCAGTTGATGCATAACAACGCCCCCTTCTGTTGATGTATAACATGTTGTCTCCCCTTCAGGTGATGTATAACGAGGGTTGTCTCCCCTTCAGGTGTTGTATAACAACGGTCGTCTCCCCTTCAGTTGATGTATAACATGTTGTCTCCCCTGCAGATGATGTTTAACGAGGGTTGTCTCCCCTTCAGTTGATGTTTAACGAGGGTTGTCTCCCCTTCAGTTGATGTATAACAAGGGTTGTCTCCTCCTTACAGCTGATTCCCTACTTCGTGATGGAAGTGCTGGGCTATCCAGGTCTTCCCGGCCTCTTCGTCTCCTGCCTTTTCAGTGGAGCACTCAGGTACGCCGTTGACTGGTTTATATTCAGAGAGCAGAGCTGCTGTAGTGCAGGCCCTTGTCACCGTGTACGTATTGCAGCACATGGCTCAGTGGGGTAGCCTGGTGGTTAAAGTGTTCGCTCATCACACTCAAGACCCGGGTTCGATTCCCCATATAGGTACAATGTGTGAAGACCGTTTCTGGTGTTCCCGCCGTTCCAGTGGAGGAATATTGCAAAAAGCAGCGTAAAAGCATACTCACTCACTCATTCACTCTTGCAGCACAATGTCCTCGTGTCTGAATGCCCTGGCTGCTGTGTGTTGGGAGGACTTCCTGAAACCTGTCCTCGGGGAAAGACTGAACGAGGGACAGAAAACACTTGTCACGAAACTTTTGGGTAGGATCTGAATATATCCCCTCTGAAATCACGTGTATTTGAGTTCAATGCATAATTACTGATTGACAAACGTGTGAAACTACAGCGAAATATATATTTAAGCTAAATCATCACTCTTTGTAAGGACGCTATACATTTGAATCATGTTTCGGTGTGAGATATACGTGTCACAGGTCGTACCCGAGTCCTTGATACAGTGTTATCCACTGTAAAACACACATTTTTCTTCATCTTACTTAAAAGATGTGTTCCCTGTTTACCTTGTAGTGCTGGTGTTTGGTGGAGCTGGTATCGGAACGGCCTTTATGGCAAAGAATCTTGGTGGAACAGTTTTACAGGTGAGGCTCATGACACTGTAACATGGGCGGGGAATGTGTTCTGTGGGATACATAGTGGGATGTAATGTGATCCCCTGTAATGTGTTGTCATGCGATGTGATCCCATGAGATGTGAAACCATGAGATGTGAAACCATGAGATGTGAAACCATGTGATGTGAAACCATGTGATGTGATCCCATGTGATGGGAAACCATGAGATGTGATCCCATGTAATGTGAAACCATGTGATGTGAAACCATGTAATGTGATCCCATGTAAAGTGATGTCATGCGATGTGATCCCGTGAGAGGTGAAACCACGAGATGTGAAACCATGTGATGTGAAACCATGTAATGTGATCCCATGTAAAGTGATCCCCTGCAATGTGATCCCATATGACATGATATGATCCCATGTATTGTGATCCAATGTAGTATGATATCATATGATGTGATCCCTCTAATGTGATGTCATGTTATGTGATCCCATGTAATGTGATGTCATGTTATGTGATCCCATGTAATGTGATGTCATGTTATGTGATCCCATGTAATGTGATCCCATGTAATGTAACGCCTTGTCACCAACACTGAAACACGTTAAGAACTTTGTCACGCTCATCGCTGTCATCTCTATGCCACAACATGATTGGGTCCCACCTTCCAAGAGTCACCTTACAGCATAAAGCAATAGTCAAGGCTTACAGTACAATCGAGCTAGATTAGCATAAAAATAACAAATGACGTCATATGACTCCTGCTCAAAAGTCATAGCTACACAGTTCAAGGCCTCAGTAAAGTTTTTAAACGATGTTAAGTCAGCTATGTGGGAGGTCTTTCAAGATGATGGATCAGTCATCAAAGCGATGTCAGATACAGGTCTCTAGTGTGACTTGAACCTCTTGCCCCGTGTATTGCTGTACTAATGTACTGATTTACTGTTGTACTGCTGTATTACTGGACTGGTGTACTCTTGTATTGCTGTAATACTGTACTCTTGTATTGCTGTAATACTGTACTGTTGTACCGTTGTATTGCTGTAATGATGTATTGTTGTATTGCTGTAATGATGTATTGTTGTATTGTTGTATTGATGTACTGCTGTACTGTTGTATTGCTGTAATGCTGTACTGCTGTACTTTTGTATTGCTGTACAGCTGAACTGTTGTATTGCTGTAATGTTGTACTGTTGTATTGATGTACTGCTGTACTTTTGTATTGCTGTACTGCTGTACCGCTGTATTGCAGTACTCCTGTATTGCTGTACTTCTGTACTGTTGTACTGTTGTACTAATGTATTGTTATATTGCTGTACTGCTGTATTCCCGATTCCAGTACTGGTCTACTGCTGTTCTGCTGTACTGCTGTATTGATGTACTCCTGTACTGCTGTGCTGCTGTACTGTTGTACTGCTGTATTGATGTACTCCTGTACTGCTGCATTGCTGTACCGCTGTATTGATGTACTCCTGTACTGCTGTTCTGCTGTACTGCTGTATTGCTGTCTTGTTGTCTCACTGTACTGCTGTATTCCTGTACTTCTGTACTGTTGTACTGCTGTACTGCTGTATTGCTTTATTGCTGTACTACTGTCCTGTAGTATTGCTGTATTGCTGTACTACTGTCCTGTAGTATTGCTGTACTGTTGTACTGCTGTATTGTTGTGTTGCTGTACTACTGTCCTGTTGTATTGATGTATTGCTGTACTACTGTCCTGTAGTATTGATGTATTGCTGTACTGCTGTATTGATGTACTGCTGTACTGCTGTACTGCTGTATTGCTGTATTGATGTACTGTTGTATTGCTGTATTGCTGTATTGCTGTATTGATGTACTGCTGTACTGCTGTACTGCTGTATTGCTGTATTGATGTACTGCTTTACGGCTGTATTGATGTATTGCTGTACTCCTGTATTGCTGTACTTCTGTACTGTTGTACTGGTATACTGCTGTATTGCTGTACTGTTGTATTGCTGTACCGCTGTATTGCTGTACTGATGTACTGATGTATTGATGTACTGTTGTACTGCTGTATTGCTGTACTGTTGTATTTCTGTACTGCTGTACTGTTGTACTGCTGTACTGTTGTACTGTTGTACTGCTGTATTGCTGTATTGCTGTATTGATGTACTGTTGTACTGCTGTATTGCTGTATTGCTGTACTGTTGTACTGCTGTATTGCTGTATTGCTGTATTGATGTACTGCTGTATTGCTGTACTGTTGTATTGCTGTATTGCTGCATTGCTGTATTGCTGTATTGCTGCATTGCTGTATTGATGTACTGCTGTACTGCTGTACTGCTGTATTGATGTACTGCTGCATTGTTGTACTCCTGTACTGCTTTATAGCTGTACTGCTGTATTGCTGTACTGTTGTATTGCTGTACTGTATTACTGCTGAATTGCAGTACTCCTGTATTGCTGTACTTCTGTACTGTTGTACTGGTATACTGCTGTATTGCTGTACTGTTGTACTGCTGTGCTGATGTACTGCTTTACGGCTGTATTGATGTATTGCTGTACTCCTGTATTGCTGTACTTCTGTAGTGTTGTACTGGTATACTGCTGTATTGCTGTACTGTTTTACTGCTGTGCTGATGTACTGCTTTACGGCTGTATTGATGTATTGCTGTACTCCTGTATTGCTGTACTTCTGTACTGTTGTACTGGTATACTGCTGTATTGCTGTACTGTTGTATTGCTGTACCGCTGTATTGCTGTACTGATGTACTGATGTATTGATGTACTGTTGTACTGCTGTATTGCTGTACTGTTGTATTTCTGTACTGCTGTACTGTTGTACTGCTGTACTGTTGTACTGTTGTACTGCTGTATTCTGAACTGCTGTACTGCTGTACTGTTGTATTACTGTACTGTTGTACTGCTGTAATGGTGTATTGCTGTACTGTTGTATTTCTGTACTGCTGTACTGTTGTACTGTTGTACTGCTGTATTCTGAACTGCTGTACTGCTGTACTGTTGTATTGCTGTACTGTTGTACTGCTGTATTCTGAACTGCTGTACTGCTGTACTGTTGTATTACTGTACTGTTGTACTGCTGTATTACTGTACTGCTGTACTGCTGTACTGTTGTATTGCTGTACTGTTGTACTGCTGTATTCTGAACTGCTGTACTGCTGTACTGTTGTATTACTGTACTGTTGTACTGCTGTATTGCTGTACTGCTGTACTGTTGTATTTCTGTACTGCTGTACTGTTGTATTGCTGTAATGGTGTATTGTTGTACTGCTGTATTGCTGTACTGTTGTACTGCTGTATTACTGTACTGTTGTACTGCTGTACTGTTGTATTACTGTACTGTTGTACTGCTGTATTGCTGTACTGCTGTACTGTTGTATTTCTGTACTGCTGTACTGTTGTATTGCTGTAATGGTGTATTGTTGTACTGCTGTATTGCTGTACTGTTGTACTGCTGTATTACTGTACTGTTGTACTGCTGTACTGCTGTATTACTGTACTGTTGTACTGCTGTACTGTTGTATTACTGTACTGTTGTACTGCTGTATTGCTGTACTGCTGTACTGTTGTATTGCTGTAATGGTGTATTGTTGTACTGCTGTATTGCTGTATTGCTGTACTGTTGTATTTCTGTACTGCTGTACTCTTGTACTGTTGTACTGCTGTATTCTGTACTGTTGTATTGCTGTACTGCTGTACTGCTGTACTGTTGTATTGCTGTAATGATGTACTGTTGTATTGCTGTACTGTTGTACTGCTGTACTGTTGTACTGCTGTACTGTTGTATTGCTGCACTGTTGTATTGCTGTACTGTTGTACTGCTGTACTGTTGTATTGCTGTACTGTTGTATTGCTGTACTGTTGTATTACTGTACTGTTTCACTGCTGTACTGTTGTATTGCTGTAATGATGTACTGTTGTATTGCTGTACTGTTTCACTGCTGTACTGTTGTATTGCTGTAATGATGTACTGTTGTATTGCTGTACTGTTGTACTGCTGTACTGTTGTACTGCTGTACTGTTGTATTGCTGCACTGTTGTATTGCTGTACTGTTGTACTGCTGTACTGTTGTATTGCTGTACTGTTGTATTGCTGTACTGTTGTATTACTGTACTGTTTCACTGCTGTACTGTTTCACTGCTGTACTGTTGTATTGCTGTAATGATGTACTGTTGTATTGCTGTACTGTTGTACTGCTGTACTGTTGTATTGCTGTACTGCTGTATTGCTGTACTGCTGTATTGCTGTACTGCTGTATTGCTGTATATCTGTATTGCTGTACTGCTGTATTGCTGTATATCTGTATTGCTGTACTGACAGATTACACGTCACGGAAAGGCTGACATGGCAGAATATGCTAATCTTCTTGGCGAACACCTGTTATCACTGTTTGAAAAAGCTTTAACGTATGCATAACGTATGCATGTTCAAAAAGATAAAGATACCGGACAGCAAGTAGTATCAGCCCTTACTCACTCTATCCCCGACTAGCGCAGGATGCTTGGTGGGCGTCTCCACGTTTGATCTTACTTCCATTAGGTGTGTCATGTTTCAGGCCTCACTGAGCTTCACCGGGGCGGCCTCGGGGCCTCTGCTCGGGATGTTTGCTCTCGGCGCCTTCTTCCCCTGGGCTAACTGGATTGTAAGTACAGTGGCTCAGATGATGACAGGTACACCCTTGTCTCGTGTGCAGTAAATAGATTAGTCCTTCCTTCATGTATGGTTAAAAGAGTAATTTTCTTAGATAAAATATATTATCTACAGCAGTTTACGGTGTATTGTGTTCTTCAAGGAGCAGTAGTCGGCGGTGTTCCTGTTTACGGTGTATTATGTTGTACAGCAGCAGTGGTCGGAGGTGTTCCTGTTTACGGTGTATTATGTTGTACAGCAGCAGTGGTCGGAGGTGTTCCTGTTTACGGTGTATTGTGTTCTACAATGAGCAGTAGTCGGCGGTGTTCCTGTTTACGGTGTATTGTGTTCTACAGCAGCAGTGGTTTGCGGTGTTCCTGTTTACGGTGTATTATGTTCTACAATGAGCAGTAGTCGGCGGTGTTCCTGTTTACGGTGTATTATGTTGTACAGCAGCAGTGGTTGGCGGTGTTCCTGTTTACGGTGCATTGTGTTCTACAATGAGCAGTAGTTGGCGGTGTTCCTGTTTACGGTGTATTGTGTTCTACAGCAGCAGTGGTTTGCGGTGTTCCTGTTTACGGTGTATTATGTTCTACAGGGAGCAGTGGTCGGCGGTGTTCTTGTCTACGGTGTATTATGTTCTACAGGGAGCAGTGGTCGGCGGTGTGCTGGGATTGGTGTTCCCTCTCTGGATCTCTATAGGAGCTTACACCGTTGTAGGAACACCGTCTGGTCTTGAGTATCCAACCTACAACTGTAGCTTCTCTAACAACACCATCTCCGTGGCGACAACGACGTCAACGATACTGACAACATCAGAAGCTACCAGTCAACAGTGAGTAGCGCGAGTAGTGATGTGACTTTAAACTGAATGGAGGACAAACTGACAGGCTATTACTGCTTACTACAGCATCCACTTTGAAGCAGATTCTGTTCGACAGCCACAGGCTAATGCGAGATATTAGTTCGTATGTTATACTTGTTCATAAAGACTTACACAGTGTACAATCCGTAATGTTTCAGTGTGCTGGTTTATCAGCCCTGTACACAGTGTCCTATCCATGTTTCAGTGCTGGTTTATCAGCCCTATACACAGTGTCCTATCCATGTTTCAGTGCTGGTTTATCAGCCCTGTACACAGTGTCCTATCCATGTTTCAGTGCTGGTTTATCAGCCCTGTACACAGTGTCCTATCCATATTTCAGTACTGGTTTATCAGCCCTGTACACAGTGTCCTATCCATGTTTCAGTACTGGTTTATCAGCCCTGTACACAGTGTTCTATCCATAATGTTTCAGTACTGGTTTATCAGCCCTGTACACAGTGTCATACCTGTGGTACCCAGGTATCGGTGCTGGGACGGTGATCATTGTTGGTCTCGCGGTCAGCGCCCTAACAGGTCAGTTGAACAGGTCACGCGTCCGCTTGTACAAAGCGCTTTGACTGTGTGACAAGTCTGTTTTAATAGAGCTACTAACGTCATAAAGATACGAACGTCATCGAGCTAGGAACATCGTCATAGCGCTAGGAACGTCACAGAGCTACGAACGTCATCGAGTTACGAACGTCATACAGCTAGGAACGTCACAGAGCTATAGACGTCATAGAGCATCGAACGTCATAGAGCTGGGGTTCGGCATATAGCTGTTAACGTCATAGAGCTCACATGGGCCCTGGGTGCCGTTCCACTAATCGATCTTAACTAAGATCAATCTTAGCAAGTTACGCCAATTTTACAATCGTCTTAACTAAATGTTACACCCGTTCCACTAACCGATCTTAGGCCGATCGTAGCCGGTCCCGATCTTACATTGTTCACTTCATGACCCGTCCCTATTCTAAACCATGACGTTGCAATATTGTTGTACAAATGTATGACACTGACTCCCTCGGCTGTGTTCCCATGACGACAGTGGTCAGACTGGCCTCACATTTGTAAGGCTTCAGTGCTGTGTTTGTTTACATCACAGAAATAAACAAATTCATTTCATGTGGGTTTTAGGGGGCGTTCATGGTGAAATGCTCGCTCTTCTCCTTCTTCACATAGAATATGAAAGCCACCATTTTGGTTTTCTCTACGATTGATTTTAGCGATCCTAAGTTCATGAAGTTGGTCAGGAGCAGCCTTAGACTTTGGATATTAACTTTACGACTGACTTGGGTAAGATTGGTTAGTGGAACGGTAAGCCGATCGTAACGTCATGCTAAGATTGGGATTTTAGGGGTTTACGATTGGCGTAGGGTTAGGATCGGTTAGTGGAACGGCACCCTGGTTGTCTCCAGCTGAATGGCCTCATTAATACTTCTGTGTGACAATCGAGGCAACATGTATCATTTACTCGCTGGAACCGGGCTATTTGGTGGTCCGTCTATTTACTTCAGCAAATTCACACGTTCACAGACGGGATGACAAGTGTGCCGGTTCTGACGTCCAGACAGAGATTCAGCTCTGAACCTACTGGTGTAGACCGTGATGAGGAAATATGTTACCCAATCTCCGAAAGCAAGCAATCGACTTTTTAACCGCTTACCAGTTTAACCGTTTCTTGATCTGCTATAAATGACATTCTTTTGCTTCAGGGTTCCTCTAAACGATCGTTTGAGAATTATTTCTATGCATTGTGTGATGTCCGGCAGGCATGAATCAACTGGGTGATGTTGACACGACGTATCTGGTCCCTTTCTTCGACCGCCTCATCTGCTGCCTGCCTGACCCCGTCAGTAGATGTCTCCGCTGTAGCCAAGAGTTCAAACACCCGAAGGTAGGTCTCAGATTTCAAATACACGGAGGCAGGTCTCAGAGTTCAAACACCCGAAGGTAGGTCTCAGATTTCAAACACCCGAAGGTAGGTCTCAGGTCTCAGATTTCAAACACCCGAAGGTAGGTCTCAGAGGTCAAACAGAAGGTAGGTCTCAGAGGTCAAACACCCGAAGGTAGGTCTCAGAGGTCAAACACCCGAAGGTAGGTCTCAGAGTTCAAACACCCGAAGGTAGGTCTCAGAGTTCAAACACCCGAAGGTAGGTCTCAGAGTTCAAACACCCGAAGGTAGGTCTCAGAGTTCAAACACCCGAAGGTAGGTCTCAGAGTTCAAACACCCGAAGGTAGGTCTCAGAGTTCAAACACCCGAAGGTAGGTCTCAGAGTTCAAACACCCGAAGGTAGGTCTCAGAGTTCAAACACCCGAAGGTAGGTCTCAGATTTCAAACACCCGAAGGTAGGTCTCAGATTTCAAATACACGGAGGTAGGTCTCAGATTTCAGACACACGGTGGTAGCTCTCAGAGGTCAAACACCCGAAGGTAGATCACAGTTTAGACACACGTAGGTAGGTCTCCCTGACGGATGTGCCCTTGAGTTCAGACACTTGGAGATGAGTATCACTGGTAGATGTGTCCTGCAGTTCAGACACTCGGAGATGAGTCTCACTGGTAGATGTGTCCTGCAGTTCAGACACTCGGAGATGAGTCTCACATGTGGATGTGTCCTGCAGTTCAGACACTCGGAGATGAGTCTCACTGGCAGATGTGTCCTGGAGTTCAGACACTCTGAGATGAGTCTCACTGGTAGATGTGTCCTGCAGTTCAGACACTCGGAGATGAGTCTCACTGGTAGATGTGTCCTGCAGTTCAGACACTGGTAGATGTGTTCAGTTCTGACACACAAATGTGTGTCTCACATGTGGATGTGTCCAGAAAGTCTGACACTCAGGGATCGGTCTCTTTTGTGGATGTTTTCAAAAGTTCAGAGACAAGTAGATTTAAGGATACATTTGACTAACAGTTAAAATTTGTGATGATATACATGTTCCTGGATTTTCACTAATTTTACCTGTCTTGTAGAGACAGTTATTCTTTTGAAAGGTATGTTTTATCAATAAATATATGCCTGGTCATTAAACCTGCAGGTATATATAGTAAATTATTACCCTTAAGATAAATTTGTCGAAATCTGATTGGTCAATAGCCAAAGCATGCAAAACCATGTGGTGGATTTGCCAGGGTGTACGAACCGTATATCCCGTCAAATCTGTCATGTGACACACTACACGGGTTGTACGAATGACCATGACCTTAGGTGGAATGTGGCTTCAAAACGGCTTCTCGCGTTGAAATTTTAGAGTTGACTTATACAACTATGTGTATAAACAGAGCACTAAAACTATTGCCATAATTTCCTATTTGTTTGTGTCAATAAATGTATCCAAAACATAAAATGTTTCTGTATTTCACTTGTCGTTTGATAAAACCTCAAATTCGATATTTTTAATCATAAACCAAGCCATCCCGAGTTATCTCCCTTTATGACCGTTCAGGAAAAATCATGGCGAAATGTTTTGTGTCTCATTCTGCCCATGATTGAATGTTGTTATTTAAAGATAAGCTAAATTAAAAGATCTTAAGGGTAATAAATTCGCCACACGGTGTTTTCGAAGGGTGTACGGGACTGTAAGACCCTTGTAAATTCCGTATTTCCTGAGGCGCTGCGCCTCGCCTGCATGTATGATAAAGTGTCTTGTGTACTTTGAACATAAAGTTAATGTTCTGGGCCCCTCTTTCACAAAGCGATCGTAACCCTAAGACAACCCTAACTCCCAAACTTTAACATAGACTTACGACAGTCGTAGCGCTATGGTGATCGTAACTCCCAAACTTTAACATAGACTTACGACAGTCGTAGCGCTAAGGTGATCGTAACTCCCGTATTTTAACATGGACTTACGACAGTCGTAGCGCTAAGGTGATCGTTACTCCCACACTTTAGCATAGATTTACGACAGTCGTAGCGCTATAGGGATCGTAACTCCCACACTTTAACATAGACTTACGACAGTCGTAGCGCTATGGTGATCGTAACTCCCGTATTTTAACATAGACTTACGACAGTCGTAGCGCTAAGGTGATCGTAACTCCCACACTTTAACATAGACTTACGACAGTCGTAGGGCTATGGTGATCGTAACTCCCACACTTTAACATAGACTTACGACAGTCGTAGCGCTATGGTGATCGTAACTCCCACACTTTAACATAGACTTACGACAGTCGCAGCGCTAAGGTAATCGTAACTCCCATACTTTAACATAGACTTACGACAGTCGTAGCGCTGTGGTGACCGTAAATCCCATACTTTAACATAGACTTACGACAGTCGTAGCGCTATGGTGATCGTAACTCCCATACTTTAACATAGACTTACGACAGTCGTAGCGCTGTGGTGATCGTAACTCCCATACTTTAACATAGACTTACGACAGTCGCAGCGCTAAGGTAATCGTAACTCCCATACTTTAACATAGACTTACGACAGTCGTAGCGCTGTGGTGACCGTAACTCCCATACTTTAACATAGACTTACGACAGTCGTAGCGCTGTGGTGATCGTAACTCCCATACTTTAACATAGACTTACGACAGTCGTAGCGCTGTGGCGATCGTAACTCCCATACTTTAACATGGACTTACGACAGTCGTAGCGCTGTGGTGATCGTAACTCCCACATTTTAACATAGCCTTACGTCAGTCGTAGCGCTGTGGTGATCGTTACTCCCATACTTTAACATAGACTTACGACAGTCGTAGCGCTAAGGTGATCGTAACTCCCATACTTTAACATAGACTTACCACAGTCGTAGCGCTATGGGGATCGTAACTCCCATACTTTAACATAGACTTACCACAGTCGTAGGGCTGTGGTGATCGTAACTCCCATACTTTAACATAGACTTACGACAGTCGTAGCGCTGTGGTGATCGTAACTCCCACATTTTAACATAGACTTACGTCAGTCGTAGCGCTATGGTGATCGTAGCTCCTAAACTTTAACGAAGACTTACGACAGTCGTAGCGCTACGATAGCTTTGTGAAGTTGGCCCCCTGAACCTCAGTATGAAATAGTGGGTATACCATCATAGATAATGTTTGTAATGTTTGCCAATAATGTGAGAACGTTAAGGATGTAATAGAAATGGGGAAATATACATGATACACCGTTAAGGGCAATGGGTTTATCAGTCACGAATCTTGAACATAGGATTATTTCAGCTGAAAGTAAACGCTCTGCAGTCTTTCTACAACGTTCAGTAGTTATTTTGCCAGCTAGTTGCAGTGAAACACATGAAGGATATTGAAGACCGACACATACATTAAAGAACAATAAACTTTGTTTTTTTGTACTCTTCTAACCATTACATATGAAAGATTTGTGGTTAGTCTTATGCGGAACACCAAATTCATTCTTAAAAAAAGTTTGGTTAATTAATACTGAGCGATTATAAGTTGCCAAAAAGTCGCCTGCTTCACTCTCGCCCGCCAACGAAACCACAGACAGGTTACGTAACTCTGTGGCCAGAGCACTGCAGTGACGTCATATGAGGAAGGATTTTCAGTTAGCTGTATATAAAGTGTGTAGCAAGCTCGTCATTTTTGATGATTTTGTGGAAGCCTGGAACGATATCTTACTTGTGTTCAGATCGCTCACGGAAGTTAAAGAATCAAAACTACTTACTAGTTGTAGTAAAATATGTATATGATTGATGACCATAAAGATTTTCCATGACACAACTTGTAACAACGATTTCTTCCTCGGAAGCGAGGTTGTGGTCGAAGTGACAATAATATTGTAAATAGTATTATATTGACACCCACCTCGCTTCCACGAGAGAAATTGTCATGTTATAAGTTATGTCATGCAAAATCCTATTAGCCTCAATCAAATACATATTTTACTACCTAATAGAAAGTAGTTTTGATTTTATTACTGGGTGTAAACAAACCTAAATAGCATTTATCCTCAGACTGGCGGATGTTCGCGACGGGGCGCCGCCATTTTTGAAAATCGTGAAGTCACGGGCTAAAGTCTGTTAGAATTAATGAGATTATGGTTTGTTTTCATCAAGTTAGAAAATCAAAACTACTTTCTTCTCGTAGTTAAATATGTATTTGAATCATGACTAAAAGGATTTTGCATGACACAGTTGCAACTTGTAACATAACGATTTCTTCCACGGAAGCGAGGTGGGGGTCGAAGTGACAATACTGCGCGATAAATTTCTTGCTACATTCACGTGGTTAACATCCACTCACCAGTATGTAGATACTAGTCAATGTACGTCTTTATATTTCGTCTTATATTCCTAATAAGATTATTATCATACTTGTAGGCATTTTGAAACTTAATAAAAAGCGGGCGATCTGCTGAACCTTATAATGAATTTATAACAGGACTGTAATATCTAGACATTTGATAGTTTGCCAATGTGAATCATAATTCGCACACACGCCCTAGTGTATGTTGTCTGTCTCATTACACTTCACGGCGAAAACAACGATTCTGTTGAATGCTACGACAAGTGAGTAAAAAGAAAATGCAAATATTCAAATTAAAACAGATTAAAGTTATAGGAACAATGTCAGGCTATTACCTTAGCTTGTTCGAAGAATGTATCCATCAATATCCACAAAAACAAGTGATATGCCATTCATCTGCAGCTGTTCCAAGTGATGTGTCTTTTAACAGTCTAATATACGAAAAAAGTTTCAGGTATTTCACATTGGTGTATAGTCTCATTGGTCACCCAAGATAGCACACCTTGCAACTAAGTGCATAATGTCCGCCATTCTTTCAAAAAAGTAATTTAGTTAATAGCCAATAACGAGCAATCATCAATGTATTGGCGGTTAGTCCTTTGAAAGAAGACGTTGTTTTTACACTGACACAGACACGACAGAGTATATTCAGTATAGATTAGTAAATCTACATACATAAACACTACCTTTTGACAAATCCGCTGTGCAAGATAAAAGTAATTACTCAATCAGCGTGTTATCGGTTAATCCTTTGATCAATGTTTATAATGTTGAGTATTTACTCCAACACAAGAAATGCCAAACGGGAACCTTTGTCGGGTAATCTAAGTGGTGCTACCACTAATTATACCTGTTATAAATTCATTAACTGACCATCAAGTGAATGATAGCAAATAACATATGTAGTTTTATACCACATGACACTGGTTACAACAAGGGAGTATTAATTGCTGTATTGCATGTGAAAACTTATGGGCCGACACTATTTTGAGAATACGAACAGAACTTCATTGTTGCATAATAAATACATATAAGCATTTGCTGTGTTCTAAACCTATGTACCTATTTACCTAAGTAAATAACCAGATTCTTCTAGCAATGGCAAAGTAGGGTTGTTTAGTTTACGGATTCAAATAAATCAAATGTCAGACGTAATAGACGTCATATTTTTACATGACATGATTAAATATCGAGGTAAAAAAACCCAGAGAAATGGGATCAATTTGGATCAGTCATTATACCATCCAGGCATTAGAAAACCTGAAAAAGCCCACACTGCTTTGATACTTTATTACAATCAGACAAGAACTACCGGGGATATTTTCAAATAACTGCATCTGATGGACATCTACCCTTCTTAATGTCGCACTGTTTAGGTTGAAGAAATTAACCGTAACCGTGATGAGCGAGGCTGATCATCGTTTTCACTATCACTAGCGTCTGGCTCGAACAAATAAGGCCGAGCGACACCAAGCGATTTTCACAGAATCGTCTATCAAAACAAGTTGTAACTCGGAAACTAGGCAAAGCAGGAGACAAAATTAAATGACAGTAGATAGTGAGAACATATAGCTTTCATTTTTCACAACAGTTGTCACGATTTCAGGTTTATACAAACCTGTAAACAACATAATTTAGCCCCTGAAATGTACATGAATTCTGCATCGGCCCATTCGTAACTACTCGCCTCTTTCCGTGACTTACAAGAAGGCTCGTACCCCTAACGTACGCCATTATTGCCAAGAATAGTGGCAAACCAATCAAATCGCGGGTAGTAAAACGCATTTTGAAGCATGAAAATGGCGGCAGCGTTGAAGTTTGAAACATCGCTAAACAATGCAAAGCACAATTCAAACATAAACTTTGAGCTAAAGGATCAGAAACTTTAAACACTGAAACATATTTACAAAGGGGAATGACTGTATTGCTGTTTTGCCCACGGGCTATAGGATATTCTATAAGCCATGTTTGGAAATTCAGAGTTATCGTTCCTTGGTAATGGTACTAGGCTATTTTCATCTCCATGCCCGTTTGCGCTTAGACAGAGCCCAATCGCAAACATGGCCACGAGAGGGATACGAGACGCCATCCGGCTTGCCGGAATGACACGAGTAGTTACGAATGGCATCGGCCCTCATATCTACTCCTCACATGACGTCACGGAGACGCGCCGCTCTGATTAATTTAAAATTTGTTCGCGGGTGAGAATTGTGCACTGTTGTCAAAAAGGTCGATTTAAGTTAATTAAAGATCGAAATGAGTAGTTTTAATGACGGGGTTTCATTTATAACGATGGCAATTAGTGATTTATGCATTTGTACCCCCATAGAGATATGTGATTTTTAACAATTCCATACACCAGTGACGTGAGTTTTTACTTCCTTGTTCCAGGAACTTCGGTCCGAGGCCAAGATGATGGAAGTGGTGACAGTGTATAACGTAACCACAGATCGATCTGTGGAGGACACGCCTCCGGTCCAAGGGGTGTCAATCAAACATCACATCTCGTAATCCTTCCCCTACAATTGTTTATGAAGAAAATCTACAAGATCCAACTAATTTCTGAATCACAGACAGAAAATAGCAAGGGTACCATTTGTCAATTTGTGGTCAACTGTCACGTGACTCCTAGATGCCGTTAATGTTTGTGTGTGGAGAAGTTTACTGAATGGTTGATATAAAGACATAATATGAAGCTTGTATCTAACCAGTCAACATCTATATACACAGATAACTTTTGTAGATAAAAACATGCAATAGCGTAGAAATTTCAAACCTGATTACCCGTGTTTTATATAGTGAAGGGGAAGGTGCAATATGTCAGGATGAAATACAGGAACACATCAAACAATGGTCAGAGTCACCTCCTGGAATTCAGACCACGTTTACAAGTGACCAGGGTATGCGCATTGTTTTAGGGGAAGTATAGTTGAGTAGGAAGAGTATAAGCACTGTTGGACGGAACAGGCTGACATACAGATCTGATCGACAGACTCAGGTATCTGCATGTCATAGTGTCCAGAGAGCGTCGACTGTTTCCCCATTACAGCAATCACGGGTTTGTCTGGTCGAATTACTTGGTTGACAGCATGTCATGGTACCCAGAGTGCGTGGACTGTTTCCCCATTACAGCAATCACGGGTTTGTCTGGTCGAATTACTTGGTTGACAGCATGTCATGGTACCAAGAGTGAGTGAACTGTTTCCCCCATTACAGCAATCACGGGCTTGTCTAGTCCGGTTACAAGCTTAAGGTTGACAGCATGTCATGGCACCCAGAGGTCATGGACCGTTTCCCGTTACATCATTCACGGGTTTGTCTAGTCCGGTTACTTGACTTACGACATGTCGTATCTACAGGGTGCCCTTGTCTGGAGTATTGGTGCCTTAATCAACAAATAAATATGTTGACACGCCAAGATAAACCGGTTTGGGGTCAGTCTGTGTGTTTCGCGTGATGTAGTGATGTAGTGATGTAGTGATGTAGAGCTAGGGGTAGTGCTAACAAAGAATCAAGATGGCAACAAAACCAGGGTATGAGTTCTGGCACGGACGAGGGGCGTAGCTCCACACATCCAATAGCTGCGTCGTGAACCCTGCAGCCCGGTTTTCAAGAAGATTACATGAACATATATCAATGCTGACGTCATTCATGGTGACACGTGGGTACCCGGGAGGAATACAGGGTAGGCGATATGTCTTGACAACAGGGGCACTACCATAATTCCAAACGGCGATGTTATCCACCACTGTACCATGACACTGAAGTATGCCTGGTTCTGATTGGTCAGAACAAGATAAAGTTAGGGATTCAGTTCTACAGGATCATTATGCAGAGATGTATACCTGTATTGTTCCAGGATCCGCTGAGTAACACAACCATCAAGAGTTCAGATATTTTATTTACAATGAAAGAAAAACTTGGAACGTAATGACATCCTAACTAATACGAGAACCAATACAACTGTATTCATCCAGGACAAGCGATGGTATGCCCCCCTGAACTCGTGATTCGTCAAGGATTTTGAAGAAAAAACACACGTCAAGCACTGCTTCCGTAAGTCAGACACTGCCCCTGTACGTCAAACACTGCTCCTGTACGTCATACACTGCTCTTGTACGTCAAACACTGCCTCTGTACGTTAAACACTGCTCCTGTACGTCAGACACTGCCCCTCTACGTCAAACACTGCCCCTGTACGTCAAACACTGCTCCTGTACGTCATACACTGCTCTTGTACGTCAAACACTGCCTTTGTACGTTAAACACTGCTCCTGTACGTCAGACACTGCCCCTCTACGTCAAACACTGCCCCTGTACGTCAAACACTGCTCCTGTACGTCATACACTGCTCTTGTACGTCAAACACTGCCTCTGTACGTTAAACACTGCTCATGTCCGTCAGACACTGTCCCTCTACGTCAAACACTGCCTCTGTACGTCAAACACTGCTCCTGTACGTCAGACACTGCTTCCATAAGTCAGACACTGCATCTGTACGTCAGACACTGCTACTGTATGTCAAACACTGCCTCTGTACGTCAGACACTGCTTCCATAAGTCAGACACTGCATCTGTACGTCAGACACTGCTACTGTATGTCAAACACTGCCTCTGTACGTCAGACACTGCTTCCATAAGTCAGACTGCTTCTGTACATCAGACACTGTTTCTGTACGTCAAACACTGCATGTGTACGTGACACACGGCTTCTGTACGTCAGACACGGATCAAACAGTGAGTATTGCAGATTGGACAATATCACCATTATGAGATACTCGCACAAGAATATGTATATTTAACTGTTCGTGTATTCAACACGCTCAATCAGGAATATATTGGACAGCTGGGTGTGCTTTCTCCTCGTTATATAAAAGTATCTGACCAGTATCTATAAAGCACTATCTCGGAATTTTAACATAAACATTTCATATCACAGACAGTTGGTATCCCTTTGTACACAGATAAAAACAAACCTAAATGAGCACCTTTACCTAACCATATACACACAGTGGTGAGACCCGCCAGGGTCCCACGGTGGCTGGGTGGATACACCTGACTATATACATATTACGGTGAGATCTTTGAGACCCGCCAGGGTCAGACGGTGGCTGGGTGGAGACAGCATTCTCTTGTCAAATTGATATGTTCGATTTCCCTAAATTATACACTATACAAAAGGATATCTCCAACTAGCCACATTGTTGGAGGGGCGATACAAGCAGCATCTTAGCACTGATGTAGAGGGAAGGATGCTTGGTTATGTCAAGTGTAAAGTGTGAGTAACAAAATTAATTAAATGACCCAAACGCCAATTGTCCTTGACACTGGGTCCATTGTTACGTCATAGATGTGACGTCACAGAGGCCCAATTTTCACATCTCGTGTTAGACTGACTGACTGAGTTTGGTTTTACGCCGCTTTTAGCAATATTCCAGCAACATCACGGCGGGGGACACCATAAATGGACTTTACACATTGTACCCATGTGGGGATTCGAACCCGGGTCTTCGGCGTGATTAGCCAACGCTTTAACCACTAGGCTACCCCACCGCCCCTCTCGTGTTAGAAGTATAATATATAATGTATCAAAGTGTGACATTTAAGAAGTGATTGCTATAATACAAGCACCGGACCCTGTTACAAGGGAAGGGAGGTGGCCGACCAATCCCTGCTCACCCTCCTACTGTAGTCCTCAAAGCCCTTCACTAACTGTTTCACGGAGTCGCCCTGTATGATCTCGAGTTCTCTCGTGTACTCTCGTCTGGCGTCGATTTCACTCAGGTCAATGCTTTGATCTGTAATGTTTTCACAGGATCACAACAATAACATCCATATATTTGCAAGTAATAATATTGACAGATACAGCTATCCTTACGTCATCCAAGGTTCAGAATGCTCAAACATGCAGATTATCAGTCAGAACGTATACCAGTGTTTCATGGTACGCCTGATGTAAACAGAATAGTTCATAGTTCATAGCTTAGCAGTGGTGGTGGTGGTGGAATTGGGTTTTACGTCGTGCCTGAGAATATTTCGCTCATATGACGACGTCCATGCGTGTGTATGTGTATGTGCGGCTGCTTGTACTAGCCCAGACTGAAGCTGGTTTTATAGTGCTAGCCCACTGAGATACCATGCCGCAGTGAAGCATGAATACCACACTCAGACACATTATACTGGCTTCGAGCCGACCAGTCGTTGTTGTACCCATTAATGCCGAGCGCCAGGCAGGGACCAACAAGTACCATATTGTAACGTCTTTTGGTATGACGCGGTCGCGGATCGAATCCGCGACCTTCCGCTCTCCGGGCGGACGCTCTAACCACTACACCACGGAGGCGGTCCAGCTTAGCAGTGGCATGACGGGTATACGAGGTACTTGTTTCCCAATTAGACATGTGTCATGTGCTTAGTATCTCCCAAACTGTTAATCTGAACAGTATATAGAACAACCGGTTACTTTTCTCCAGAAATGTTTGCCTGGGTTTCCTTGTACAACGCAATCTTAGCGCTATGACTACATTCAGCCTTTGTTAAGGTATGAGAGCTACCCACACCGGCACCCCGTACTTAGAATTAGCTGTACCTGCAATTAGCTAAACGATTTGAACATATTTAAAGGGAGGCTTTGGGTTAGTTGACTACCCAAACACTGGAACTATTATAGAAGCACGCACGCACGCACGCACACACACACACACACACACACACACACACACACACACATATATATATATATATATATATATATATATATATACGAACGCCATTTTACAAGGCCACTTTTCGCCGCAACAAATTTCTGTTGCCAATTAATAAAAAAACCACATGAAACAAGAGCAACACTCACAGCCTCAATGGTTATAAAGTCCAGACTGCATCAGCTGCAGTTAATCCCTTTATAACCAACTGACCTGTGATCATTTTGCTTTTACGCAGGTTATGTGAGAGCACAAGACGGCCAATCAGAGTGAGCGATCATGCTTTTAGCAATATTCCAGCAATAACACGGCGGGAAACACCAGAAATGAGCTCCACACATTGTGGGGAATCGAACCCGTGGCTTCGTGACGAGCGAACGCTTTAACCGCTCGGCTACCCCACCGCCCCCACGGCCAAGAGAACACTCAGGGGTGAATATATGTTTGTAGAACTTGGCATTGATCAGATAAATACATACGGCGGTCGAGCCAGATCGGCTGGTCGTCGTCTAGAGCATCCAGACTCCGTGTCTTTTTCATCATTGTCTGTCGTTTCTCTGTGGGTTCTACCGGGGCTGGAACAAGATTTATTATCCATATGGTGAAACATAACCAGTGTCATAAATATCATATGTGCACATGTGCATATATTACTTTTGTCTAGCAACCATGTGATTGTTTGTGTGTTTCGTCGTCTGTGACGTCATTAAACAATTGAACGTGACGTCAATGAACTGGGCAGTCACACTTGCCTACCGTGTTTACTGCACAAATGCACATGAATAAAATAGGATAATGAAGAAATTATTACACGAGCAAGTGTGTCGCACGACTTCTACGAAACACTTTCCACATTTTGTATTTCTCTCGCTCTCGCTCGGGCAATACAAACTTTCGCACTCGTTTCGTATAAGTCGCATAACACACTTGCTCATGTAATAATCTATATATAAGTTTATACAGATGTGTTTGTACCCCCGTGGGTTCAGTCATTCTCACTAATCTGAATCCACATGGGACACACCGGAATTTGGCAAATCTACAGTTTCATGATTGTCTTTCCTCTTAAGAAAATAATATAGTGCCGGGGAAAGTCTTTAGAAAAGATAATGTTTTCATTTTGTTAAGGTAGAAATTCTTAGATAGGATGTACGGTTGTTTCATATCGCCATTATATATGGTGTTGATGGTCTGTATCGAGGTGGCTAACACAGTTAAAAAAACATTTGTTACAAATCTTAATTTAGTCTGTACCTTTGAAAGTACGATATCGGTTTCCAACATATAATATCAATGTCCATTTTGTTCATCACTGGATTATCTGGTCCAGACTCGATTATTTTCAGATCGCCGCCGTATACATGTAGCTGGAATATTGCTGAGTGCGGCGTTAAACAACAGTCAATCAATCCCACATTACATAGAGTCCCTAGGGACAGTAACATTATGGTTGCACTATGTTGCTGCGTGCTGCTGCTGGGTCGTACTCTACCTAGATCAGGCATGACGGGCTCCAGGTGTTCCACGTCCTCTAACGACGACGACCTCTTGAACGATCGGAGGCGACTGAGACGTCTGGACCCCTTCCGCGAGACACGTGCAAATGTCTTTCTCTTTCTGGCCACTTCTCCTGGAATAACACATATGTTCACATTCATCACATAAGTTTGGTGACACATTCCGAAATGTGGGACAGGACTCTCCCACTTAGTCATTCAGGACGAGGTGTTGAAGATTAGTGTGAATAGTACATGTGAATCTGATTTTGAAGACATTTCATACGAATGTGGAGGGCGTTTTGCACTTTAATTCAATATGTAGTTCAGACACGTTCATCGTGTCAGCTGACTGAGGGAGGCAAGCCTAAAGTGGTGTATGTTCCTGCCACACCAAGGGGATACAACTCTATTCATCCTTGGCCTAACCGACACAAACGCTGTACGCTAAATATTGTAACCGTTTGGCTACCAATGGCGTCTTATATGATAATGAATGGATATAGAGCCGATACTGTTTTATCGAGATACATCTGGACTTTTGACATAGGTCGACATCATGCCTATGTCGACTATTATTAATCTAGACACCTACATGGCCCTCTTATCTGTGAGTACATAACAAATACTGTCATCGACATACTTCGACTAATCTGTGTGTACATATTAATACTTACCTTCATCGACATACTTCGACTTATCTGTGTGTACATATCAACACTTATTGTAATCGACATAATTCAACTTATGTCTGTGTACCAAATCATAACTTACCTTCATCGATAGACTTCGACTTATGTCTGTGTACCATATCATAACTTACCTTCATCGATAGACTTCGACTTATCTCTGTGTACAATATCATTACTTACCGTCATCGACAGACTTCGACTTATGTGTCGTGGTGTGGTCTGGCAAGTCACCAAAGGACACATTCTGCTTCTTCTGCTGTGTCTGTGCTGGTCCTCGTCCAGGTGTTCCAGGTGTTCCATGTGTTCCAGATGCTGATGTTTCGTTGTGGGGAAGGCTCCAGCATCCGGGTCTTACAAATATGATGATTCCTAAAATACCAAAACGTGCATGTCTAGGAAAAGGGGGGAAATCGATGTGTCCGGCGAAGGTGATTGCTGATTTGTATGACAGATTCATGCTGAAACATCACAGGACAAATATTCATTGAGTCTAGTAGTGTCGCATTGACCTTGTGGCTGCCATAAATGTACCGAGTTACGTCCGTCGGACGTTCAACGATCTGGCCAACGAGCCGTCAATCATGGACACTATTTACAATGCATTTGTTTCATCAGTAGCACCGATTCCAAACCCCACCAAGCTGACAATCCGTGATCTACTTGACATATTGTTGAAACTGGGGGTAAAGCTCCCTATAACGATGGATGCGTGCTGTAACAAGGTACATACTCGGTTTGGTTGGGGGAAGTTCAATGTGTACTCTGTCAATGAAGGCATTCATCTTCAGGGCTTCTGCATGTCGCCGTTCCTCGGGAGTCATTGGACCTGAAACAACACAGAAGAACATGCAGGGCAGACAAGTATGAACACTGGACCTGAAGAAACACAGAAGAACATGGAGGACAGACAAGTATGAACATTGGACCTGAAGAAACACAGAAGAATCTGAAGAAACACAGAAGAACATGGAGGACAGACATTGGAGTATGAACACTGGATCTGAAGAAACACAGAAGAACATGCAGAAGCAACACAGAAGAACATGGAGGACAGACAAGTATGAACACTGGACCTGAAGAAACACAGAAGAACATGGAGGACAGACAAGTATGAACACTGGACCTGAAGAAACACAGAAGAACATGCAGGACAGACAAGTATGAACATTGGACCTGATGAAACACAGAAGAACAAGGAGCACAGACAAGTATGAACACTGGATCTGAAGAAACACAGAAGAACATGCAGGACAGACAAGTATGAACATTGGACCTGAAGCAACACAGAAGAACAAGCAGGACAGACATGTATGAACATTGGACCTGAAGGAAGACTGAAGAACATGCAGGACAGACAAGTATGAACATTGGACCTGAAGAAACACAGAAGAACAATGAGCACAGACAAGTATGAACACTGGATCTGAAGAAACACAGAGGAACATGCAGGACAGACAAGTATGAACATTGGACCTGAAGAAACACAGAAGAACATGGAGGACAGACAAGTATGAACATTGGACCTGAAGAAACACAGAAGAACATGCAGGACAGACAAGTATGAACATTGGACCTGAAGAAACACAGAATAACACGCAGGACAGACAAGTATGAACATTGGACCTGAAGGAATACAGAACATGCAGGACAGACAAGTATGAACATTGGACCTGAAGCAACACAGAAGAACATGGAGGACAGACAAGCAAGAACATTGGACCTGAAACAACACAGAAGAACATGCAGGAAAGACAAGTATGAACATTGGACCTGAAGACACGCAAACATGCAGGACAGACAAGTATGAACATTGGACCTGACGAAAAACAGAAGAACATGCAGGACAGACAAGTATGAACATTGGACCTGAAGCAACACAGAAGAACAAGCAGGACAGACATGTATGAACATTGGACTTGAAGCAATACAGAAGAACATGCAGGACAGACAAGTATGAAGAATGGACCTGAAGAAACACAGAAGAGCATGCAGGACAGACAAGTATGAACATTGGACCCGAAGAAACACAAACATGCAGGACAGACATGTATGAACATTGGACTTGAAGATACAGAAGAGCATGCAGGACAGACAAGTATGAACATTGGACCTGAAGAAACACAAACATGCAGGACAGACATGTATGAACATTGGACCTGAAGGAATACAGCAGAGCATGCAGGACAGACAAGTATGAACATTGGACCTGAAGAAACACAAACATGCAGGACAGACAAGTATGAACATTGGCTATCTATATGCATCTATATATATCTGTACTGCAATGAACTGGTGTTTTCGGTGCAGACATAATGAGCGGTATGAAGTAGGGCTGGGACGGGTACTCGGGTAATCGAATCCGGGTCGGGTAATGCTGGAATCGAGTACTATTTCTAGGAATCGAGTACCCGGAAAAGGAGAAGGGCACATAATAACTTTTCTTTTTCATTAATGACGTAACACACATTTGCATCATTTGTATTGTCCGATTAATGGAGGTCATTATAAACGACTGTATATAAACTCTGTCAAAAAAGAAACGCAACCCCTGTCCTCAGATATGAAAAATTCGTTTGAATGAAGTTATTGCTTCCAAACTAAATTTTATTCGAATGTATTGAAATGAGACACGTAATTAATGAAGATTACCATCCAAACAACTGCATTTGTACGCATAAGTGTATTTTATTGCTTATTCCGTCACAACGCATGAAATGACCCTCATGGTGACTTCGCACAAAAAAAACACATGCAAATCATGAAAATGGCAGTTAATGTAGGGGTGTATAAAAGCCCATGTGCTTCCGTATTATATTCATTCATTTGTCGCCGAAAAGCTGTGTTCAAAATGCCACGATTGAGTGCTGCCGACCGAAATATCGCCATTGGTCGTGTTCAAGCCGGAGAAAGTTTTGGAACTGTTGCACGGCACCTAAATGTTCACAAAACAACGATATCCCGACTTTGGAGCCGCTACAACAACTTCAATTTGACCAACGATCGCCCGAGAAGTGGAAGGCCAAGAAGCACGACCCCCCTTCAAGATCGGTACATCCGGGTCCATCACCTGCGTAATGGGCATGCCCTACCAACCGTGACTGCCACACAAATACCAGGTTTGAGGAGAGTGTCAGCTCAAACGATTAGGAACCGTCTGAAAGAAGCGGGTTTACGTGCCTGTAGACCAGTTGTTGGACCTGTACTACGCCCCTACATCGACGCCGACGACTCAGGTGGTGCAACAACGTAAGGATACGGACTTTACAAAACTGGAGGCGAATCTGGTTTTCTGATGAATCACGTTTTCTTTTTGCAACGTCACGACGGAAGACAGCGTCTGTATAGGAGACGTCATAAACGTTTTGCGCCCATCTGCGTCCGACAGGTGGACAGATTTGGCGGAGAAAGCGTCATGGTGTGGGGAACCATCTCATACAACCAGAAATCAGACTTGGTGATCGTTCCAGGGAACCTGACAGCCCAACGTTACATCAACCACGTGTTAGAGCTTCACCTTCTCCCGATTATTGACCAACAGACACAGATTTTTCAACGGGACAACGCCCGGCCTCATACTGCACGTGCAACAATGAACTTTCTGCAGAATTCCAACGTCAATGTCTTGCCATGACCCTCTAAATCACCAGACCTCAACCCTATTGAACACCTGTGGGATACTCTGGATCGACGCGTACGTCAACGTCAGCCGCCGCCACAGACGCTGCAACAGCTCGCCGTTGCACTGCAGGAGGAGTGGAGAGCCATTCCCCAGGAAAGAATCCGGCGTCTTGTCCGTTCTTGTCCAAGGAGATGCCGTGCAGTGATTGCAGCGCGTGGTGCTCATACGAGATACTGAGAAAGACGCCCCCCTGGTGACAAACTGGTGTCTGTGAGATGACTTTTGAAATGACAATTTTAAACATGCCCATCTGGGTTATGCTTCTGCCAAATTTCAGACTTCTGTCTTAAATAATAAAAATGCCGTGTCGTCCTAAAACTTCAGATCAAAATCTCTAAAATACAGGGGTTGCGTTTCTTTTTTGACAGAGTTTATATATAAGCATGAGCAGTGAGGAGTCAAGTTACAGTAACAGTGGGAACGAAAAGTCCTGTGCTTTAACGAGGAATGCATGTAATGGTGTTTCTTTCTATATTTGTTAAATAGACATAAATTAAATAGCCTACGTTCAGTTTCAGTGTCTTATTGCCATCCTTTCAAGGTTTGTATAAAAATCTCCGTCAACTCGTGATTGAATATTCAGAAAGTTGACAGAAGCGCTGTTTTCCTTACATTTCCGGGTACTCGATTCCGATTCGGGTAAGTACATGCGGTTACTCGATTCCATTTTTTTCTTACCCGTCCCAGCCCTAGTATGAAGCAAATGAAAAAAAACCTTATATATTGCATTAGTAATTAAGTTTTTCGTATAAATTTGTATTTCTACTTTGCTGTTTAGGAATATCTTAAAATGCTATTTTCCGGGCTCCCAAAAGCAAACAAACTGAATTGCAAATGTATTTGCAGTAGTATGATGTTATTTCTATTTGATGAAGTTTAAATGTTTCATATTATATCCTCGACAACAATCTTCAGATCTGACTAGAACCGTGGCCGAGTCAGGTGTATATGGGAAGAATGTGTTTCCTGAACAGGCAGTTCACCGGTACCGTATGGGCGAATAACTGTTGCACGTACCGCGTGAGCTATGGACGTTTCTGGTGTAAAGTGAGAATCACTGGGTGTCGGGATTCAGGTTCAAATGCGTTCCATGATATAATCTGTAGTGACTTCATCCATACTAGACATTATAAGTTATCACATCGTGCCGAGGGAACTACGGGGTTTTATCAGTCCCTCGTAAGGTTGTATTCCCCTCGCCTCCGGCTATAACCTTACGAGGGACTGATAAAACCCCGCATTTCCCTCGACACGATGTGATAACGCATTTATCCAGCCGTATGTTTTTACTAAATCAAAAGAAAACAATACGCATCAATTTCATTCTCAGTTGTGGCAAAACGTTTCCTTGCTGCCATGTTGACACCAGCTGATCGATTGACCTCAATGCAACGCACGTTACTAAAGGCTTGGCGATGCACGCTTTTCTCACTTCACGTGGTCACCGAGGCGTCGCGGGATGATACGACTTTTGTACTCCCTGCTTGCGGATCGTGACGGGTGTACATGGTATTTTATCAGAGTCACGTGAACCAATCAAACCTCGACATTCTTACACGAGGATGGATAATTCTTTAAAACACTGAGATAAAGCATACTAAATGTATCTGCATCCTATATATACATATCAGCTGCTCACTGAAGCGTGTGTAGTATGTATTAAGACTTCACCAGCAAGAAGTGAATGTAGGGCAGATTGGGTTCCCTCTCAATATTGCGGGGATATCAGTGCTTCTTCCAAAATAAACTTCCATGTACATAATACATTTCCAATTAAACCAAAAGACACAGACATACTTTTATCAAACTGACAGTGTGTGTTTTCACATTTAATTGACAATATATCCCGGAGTCGCCAAAAAACACTGCCAGAAAATATATTACTATAATTAGGAATTATTCTGACTGGAAAGTTTTTATGTGCAGGTTTGCTTGACCCCTTTGTTTTATTTACAGTACTGCGAGATTCGGTAATGTCATCTGTACAGTATTGCGGTTGAGTTAATGTTATATTTACAGTACTGCGAGATTCGGTAATGTCATCTGTACAGTATTGCGGGTTTAGTTAATGTTATATTTACAGTACCGCGAGATTCGGTAATGTCATCTTTACAGTATTGGGGGTTTAGTTAATGTTATATTTACAGTACTGCGAGATTCGGTAATATCATCTTTACAGTATTACGGGTTTAGTTAATGTTATATTTACAGTACTGCGAGATTCGGTAATATCATCTTTACAGTATTACGGGTTTAGTTAATGTTATATTTACAGTACTGCGAGATTCGGTAATATCATCTTTACAGTATTGCGGGTTTAGTTAATATTATATTTACAGTACCGCGAGATTCGGTAATATCATCTTTACAGTATTGCGGAATTAGTTAATGTTATATTTACAGTATTGAGAGATTCGGTAATGTCATCTGTACAGTATTACGGGTTTAGTTAATGTTATATTTACAGTATTGAGAGATTCGGTAATGTCATCTTTACAGTATTACGGGTTTAGTTAATGTTATATTTACAGTACTGCGAGATTCGGTAATGTCATCTGTACAGTATTGCGGGTTTAGTTAATGTTATATTTACAGTATTGAGAGATTCGGTAATATCATCTTTACAGTATTGCGGGTTTAGTTAATGTTATATTTACAGTACTGCGAGATTCGGTAATGTCATCTTTACAGTATTGCGGGTTTAGTTAATGTTATACTTACAGTATTGAGAGATTCGGTAATGTCATCTGTACAGTATTACGGGTTTAGTTAATGTTATATTTACAGTATTGAGAGATTCGGTAATGTCATCTGTACAGTATTACGGGTTTAGTTAATGTTATATTTACAGTATTGAGAGATTCGGTAATGTCATCTGTACAGTATTGCGGGTTTAGTTAATGTTATATTTACAGTATTGAGAGATTCGGTAATATCATCTTTACAGTATTACGGGTTTAGTTAATGTTATATTTACAGTACTGCGAGATTCGGTAATGTCATCTTTACAGTATTGCGGGTTTAGTTAATGTTATACTTACAGTATTGAGAGATTCGGTAATGTCATCTGTACAGCATTTGGGGTTTAGTTAATGTTATATTTACAGTATTGAAAGATTCGGTAATATCATCTTTACAGTATTGCGGGTTTAGTTAATGTTATATTTACAGTACTGCGAGATTCGGTAATGTCATCTGTACAGTGTTGCGGGTTTAGTTAATGTTATATTTACAGTATTGAGAGATTCGGTAATGTCATCTGTACAGTATTGCGGGTTTAGTTAATGTTATATTTACAGTACTGCGAGATTCGGTAATGTCATCTTTACAGTATTGCGGGTTTAGTTAATGTTATATTTACAGTATTGAGAGATTCGGTAATGTCATCTTTACAGTATTGCGGGTTTAGTTAATGTTATATTTACAGTACCGCGAGATTCGGTAATATCATCTTTACAGTATTACGGGTTTAGTTAATGTTATATTTACAGTACTGCGAGATTCGGTAATATCATCTTTACAGTATTACGGGTTTAGTTAATGTTATATTTACAGTACCGCGAGATTCGGTAACATCATCTGTACAGTATTGCGGGTTTAGTTAATGTTATATTTACAGTACTGCGAGATTCGGTAATATCATCTTTACAGTATTGCGGGTTTAGTTAATGTTATATTTACAGTATTGAGAGATTCGGTAATATCATCTTTACAGTATTGCCGGTTTATGTTTTATTTACAGTATTGAGAGATTCGGTAATGTCATCTGTACAGCATTGGGGGTTTAGTTAATGTTATATTTACAGTATTGAAAGATTTGGTAGTGTCATCTGTACAGTATTGTGGGTTTAGTTAATGTTATATTTACAGTATTGAGAGATTCGGTAATGTCATCTTTACAGTATTGCGGGTTTAGTTAATGTTATATTTACAGTATTGAGAGATTCGGTAATGTCATCTGTACAGTATTACGGGTTTAGTTAATGTTATATTTACAGTATTGAGAGATTCGGTAATGTCATCTGTACAGTTTTGCGGGTTTATGTTATATTTACAGTACTGCGAGATTCGGTAATATCATCTTTACAGTATTGCGGGTTTAGTTAATATTATATTTACAGTACCGCGAGATTCGGTAATATCATCTTTACAGTATTGCGGGTTTAGTTAATGTTATATTTACAGTATTGAGAGATTCGGTAATGTCATCTGTACAGTATTACGGGTTTAGTTAATGTTATATTTACAGTATTGAGAGATTCGGTAATGTCATCTTTACAGTATTGCGGGTTTAGTTAATGTTATATTTACAGTACTGCGAGATTCGGTAATGTCATCTGTACAGTATTGCGGGTTTAGTTAATGTTATATTTACAGTATTGAGAGATTCGGTAATATCATCTTTACAGTATTACGGGTTTAGTTAATGTTATATTTACAGTACTGCGAGATTCGGTAATGTCATCTTTACAGTATTGCGGGTTTAGTTAATGTTATACTTACAGTATTGAGAGATTCGGTAATGTCATCTGTACAGCATTGGGGGTTTAGTTAATGTTATATTTACAGTATTGAAAGATTTGGTAATATCACCTTTACAGTATTGCGGGTTTAGTTAATGTTATATTTACAGTACTGCGAGATTCGGTAATGTCATCTGTACAGTATTGCGGGTTTAGTTAATGTTATATTTACAGTATTGAGAGATTCGGTAATATCATCTGTACAGTATTGCGGGTTTAGTTAATGTTATACTTACAGTACTGCGAGATTCGGTAATGTCATCTTTACAGTATTACGGGTTTAGTTAATGTTATATTTACAGTATTGAGAGATTCGGTAATGTCATCTGTACAGTATTGCGGGTTTAGTTAATGTTATATTTACAGTATTGAGAGATTCGGTAATGTCATCTTTACAGTATTACGGGTTTAGTTAATGTTATATTTACAGTATTGAGAGATTCGGTAATGTCATCTGTACAGTATTGCGGGTTTAGTTAATGTTATATTTACAGTACTGAGAGATTCGGTAATATCATCTTTACAGTATTGCGGGTTTAGTTAATGTTATACTTACAGTTTTGAGAGATTCTGTAATGTCATCTGTACAGTATTGCGGGTTTAGTTAATATTATATTTACAGTACCGCGAGATTCGGTAACATCATCTTTACAGTATTGCGGGTTTAGTTAATGTTATATTTACAGTATTGAGAGATTCGGTAATATCATCTTTACAGTATTGCGGGTTTATGTTTTATTTACAGTATTGAGAGATTCGGTAATGTCATCTGTACAGCATTGGGGGTTTAGTTAATGTTATATTTACAGTATTGAAAGATTTGGTAGTGTCATCTGTATAGTATTGCGGGTTTAGTTAATGTTCTATTTACAGTACTGCGAGATTCGGTAATATCATCTTTACAGTATTGCGGGTTTAGTTAATGTTATATTTACAGTACTGCGAGATTCGGTAATATCATCTTTACAGTATTGCGGGTTTAGTTAATGTTATATTTACAGTACTGCGAGATTCGGTAACATCATCTTTACAGTATTGCGGGTTTAGTTAATGTTATATTTACAGTATTGAGAGATTCGGTAATGTTATCTTTACAGTATTCGGGGTTTAGTTAATGTTATATTTACAGTACTGCGAGATTCGGTAATATCATCTTTACAGTAATGGGGGTTTAGTTAATGTTATATTTACAGTATTGCGAGATTCGGTAATGTCATCTGTACAGTATTGGGGGTTTAGTTAATGTTATACTTACAGTATTGAGAGATTCGGTAATATCATCTTTACAGTATTGGGGGTTTCTGTTATATTTACAGTACTGCGAGATTCGGTAATGTCATCTGTACAGTATTACGGGTTTAGTTAATGTTATATTTACAGTATTGAGAGATTCGGTAATGTCATCTGTACAGTATTGCGGATTTAGTTAATGTTATATTTACAGTATTGAGAGATTCGGTAATGTCATCTGTACAGTATTGCGGATTTAGTTAATGTTATATTTACAGTATTGAGAGATTCGGTAATATCATCTTTACAGTATTGCGGGTTTAGTTAATGTTATATTTACAGTATTGAGAGATTCTGTAATATCATCTTTACAGTATTGCGGGTTTAGTTAATGTTATATTTACAGTATTGAGAGATTCGGTAATGTCTTATTTTATGTATTGCAAGACTCGTAACTGTACTTATTACACCACATGTTTACGTTTGCCAAGATGGCACCAGCAATATATGTCTTCCAATGACGCGTTCACGCATGAATTATTTACCTGTTTGTATGAGCACCACGTTGATGCCCGGCTTCTGGGACTCCAGAGTCTGGTGGTTGTCTGCGATGACGTCTCCTCTGTCAGGGGCATCCCGGAGACCTGAACAGACCGTCATTATATCACACGATGTATCAACTGGCAAGTCAGGTTAGGGTATATTTACGGCGAGTTAGCAACATTCAAGTGTAATTCTACACAGGATAACAGCTACCATTGTGACGATATGGTACACATATTGTACCATTGTGACCATATGGTACACATATTGTACCATTGTGACGATATGGTACACATATTGTACCATTGTGACCATATGGTACACATATTGTACCATTGTGACCATATGGTACACATATTGTACCGTTGTGACCATATGGTCCACATATTGTACTATTGTGACCATATGGTACACATATTGTACCCTGGTGACGACATGGTACACATATTGTACCATTGTGACGATATGGTACACATATTGTACCATTGTGACGATATGGTACACATATTGTACCCTGGTGACGACATGGTACACATATTGTACCATTGTGACGATATGGTACACATATTGTACCATTGTGACGGTATGGTCCACATATTGTACCCTGGTGACGACATGATACACATATTGTACCATTGTGACGACATGGTACACATATTGTACCATTGTGACGATATGGTACACATATTGTACCCTGGTGACGATATGGTCCACATATTGTACACTTGTGACGATACTAATCGGACAAGACAATCATACTGTACTAATACCCTTAGAGGTCAGAACTGGTAAAGCTAACCAACCATATACTACCAGGACCAAACTAAGATGGGCTATAAATGGACCCCTACGAAGAGGCTCACAAAAGCATGTCACTGTCAACTTCGTACAAGAGAATCTTGAAACACAAGTGGAGAGATTTTGGCAACTAAGTGAAGTTATGACAAATGACATTGCGCTGTCATTTCAAGACAAACAAGTCATCAAGCTGTGGGACTCTACAGTTGAGAGGGAGGACAAACATTATAAACTGCCAATTCCATTCAAGTCAAACCCACCAAGACTGCCGAACAACTACAGTGCAGCAGAATCAAGGCTACAATCATTAACCAGGAAGTTAATGCGAGACGAAGGACTGTCTCAAGGCTACAAGGCAGGTATTGATGATATGCTGTAGAAGGGCTATTCGGAAAGAGTTCCACACGAAGAAATTAACGTTGACAATGGGTACACATGGTATATCCCACATCATGTCGTCCTCAGTGACAAGAAGCCTGGTAAGTTCAGGATAGTGTTCAACTGTTCAGCTTCCTACTGTGACGCAAGCTTGAACAAAGCAGTGTATCAAGGGCCAGACCTGACTAACTCCTTACTCGGTGTGCTTCTGAGATTCAGGCAGCACAAAATAGCTCTGGCAGGTGACATTGAATCAATGTATCACAGAGTGAAGGTGGCTGATCATCATCGGGACTCGTTGAGGTTTCTGTGGTGGAAAAACCAAGTATTAGGAGGTGAAGTGGAGATCTACAGAATGACTTCACACCTGTTTGGAGGAATATGGAGTTCAAGCTGCGCTAACTACGCACTGCAGAAGGTAGCCTTGGACAATGTTGACGATTTTGACAGTGACGTCATACAGACTGTGAAGGACAATTTCTACGTTGACGATTGTCTAAAGTCAGTCCAATCTGAACAGGAAGGAATCAAATTGATCAAGGATCTGTGTGAGCTCCTGCAAAGGGGATCCTTCCGACTCACCAAATGGTTGAGCAATAGCAGAACAGTGTTGAGCAATGTCGGTATGGAAGAGCGAGCCAAGAACTTGAAAGATCTGGATCTGTGTACGAGTGATCTCCCACAAGATAAGGCTCTTGGAATTAAGTGGGACACAGAAACAGATGAGCTTTACTTCAAGTTCATTCCAAAGTCCAAGCCACTCACCAAGAGAGGACTGATAAGTGTCATCTCTTCGATATACGATCCTCTGGGATTCCTCACCCCATTGATCTTGAGTGCAAAGCAGATCTTCCAAGATGAATGTAGACTCCGCAAGGGATGGGATGCTGTAATAGAGCTAGAGCACAATGAAAGATGGATAAAATGGTTATCAGAATTGAATCTCATCGAGGGATTTTCAATACCAAGATGTGTGACCCCAGAAGGTTTCGACAAAGCACTCTCTGTTGAATTGCATATCTTTGCAGATGCTTCGAGTGTAGGATATGCAGCTGTGGCATACCAGCGAATGAGGAATGCCGAAGAACAAATATGGTGTTCATTCCTGATGTCGAAGTCTAGATTGGCTCCAATCAAAAGTGTTACGATTCCCCGTCTTGAACTGTGTGCGGCTGTTCTCGCAATAAGATTAGATGAGGCTTTGCGCAGAGAATTGCGCATCAAGATAGAAAGGACAGTATTTTGGACTGACAGTATGATAGTCCTACATTACATCAAGAATGAGTCCCAAAGGTATCAAGTGTTTGTAGCCAATCGGGTCACTACCATTCGAGAAGGTTCATCACCAGAATGTTGGAGACATATTGAATCATCTCAAAATCCCGCTGACGCAGCCTCCCGTGGGCTAGATGCCGTTGCTATGATGAACCATAAAAGTTGGCTTCAAGGACCAAGCTTCCTATGGCAGAATAAAGAGACCTGGCCAGAACAACCTCCAGTATTGAGTGTATCCACAGATCAGCTGGAAATCAAGAAAGCTAAGGTGAACTTCGCTAAGTCAAAGAATGTTGACTTATGTACAGATCAACTCCTGAAGAATTATTCTTCGTGGTATCGGCTGAAAAAGGCTGTAGCCTGGATTTTGAGACTCACGAAATGTCTCATGGACAGAGTCAATGGGAAACAGAAGACAAAGACTTCACTGGAACCTCTGAGCGTCTCTGAAATGAAGCATGCTGAAATGGCAATCATCAAGTATGGGCAAAGATCAGCATTTCCAGTGGAAGTAGAGTTTCTCATGAATGCTCGTCCTGTGAAAAAATCAAGTCCTATCCATCCACTTGAGCCATTTCTTGATCAGGGCGGTATCCTGTGTGTCGGTGGAAGGTTACAAAACGCACCTATCCCTGACAAGTCCCAACATCCTATGATTCTACCAAAGGGACATCCAATTGTCACAATCATTATCCGAAACTGCCATAAACAATTAGGACATTCGGGTACAGAACATGTTCTGGCCCAAGTGAGGACAAAGTATTGGATAATAAATGCCAGAAGCACAATCAAGAAAACTTTAAGAGACTGTGTCCAATGTAGGAGACTGCAAGGAAAGCAGTCAATTCAGAAAATGTCTGATCTTCCTAAAGACAGAGTTACACCGGGCAAACCTCCTTTTTCTCATGTAGGGATAGATTGCTTCGGCCCGTTCTTGATAAAGCGAGGACGCAGTGAAGTGAAGCGATACGGGTGTTTATTCACTTGTTTGAACACCAGAGCTATCCACTTGGAAAAGCTTGATAGCATGAATACGGATTCTTTCATTAATGCTTTCAAGCGTTTCCAGGCCCGTAGAGGGGCTCCAGAGCTAATCCGTTCTGACAACGGATCTAACATTCGGGGAGCCGAAAAGGAGTTAAAAGAAGCCATTAGAGACTGAAACCAACAAGTGCTCCAGGAGCATATGCTTCAGATGGAAATTACCTGGATGTTCAACCCCCAGCAGCATCTCACATGGGTGGCGTCTGGGAGAGGCAGATCCGGACTGTTCGGAAAGTACTGAATGCTCTGTTATATCAGCAACACAGTCTACAGGATGAAGGACTATCAACCTTGCTGTGCGAAGTAGAGTCAATAGTAAATAGTAGACCTATTACTGTAAATCCTGACAATCACAAAGACAGTGAACCTCTGACTCCTAACCATATCTTACTCCTGTGATCAGCAAAGTCTGCACCACCAGGCAGATTTTTACTGAAGGACAGATACTGTAAGCGCTGGAGATACATCCAGTCACTTTCAGACCAGTTCTGGTCTAGATGGCTTAAAGAATATCTGCCTACTCTGCAACTCCGCCAAAAGTGGTTCCAATCAACAGTGAACTTGAAAGTCGGAGACATCGTTCTGATCATGAATGAAAATGTCCCTAGATATGTGTGGCCTCTGGCGAGAGTCACTCAGGTGTACCCAGGAGGGACGGCTTAGTGAGAACTGTGGAGGTCAAGACCAAGGATTCCGTGTTGACCAGGCCAATCTACAAACTGTGCTTGTTGGAATCTGCCTGTGAAGACAGACTGTGAATGGACTGTTAAAGGACTGTGAATATCAAGAACTATAACTCTATAGACACTAAATGTGACGGGTGTGAAGTAACATATTTCAAGTGTTCAAGACTTAGCATAATTTAGTGTTCGTTAAATGTCCTACATTTAAGGGGCCGGAATGTTAGATTTCAAGTATTATTTTTTAGTTTCATGGCCTATGAAGTCATTTTATAAGTGCTTCATTTAGCATTTTGTCCAGGTTTTTTTGGGGTTAGTCCCGGTTATCTCGTCAAAAACAATCATGGCTACGGCCAGTCGCATGTGTTGCATGTGTTGCATGTTTCAACTTTATGTAGGGTTCAAGGGCATATACATTTTTGTTTAAGCTTGCACCTAATCAGTTGTGAAGTTCTGCTCATAAATAAGCAATAAAGGCTGGATTGAGTTCAAGATTTGTGGTCCCTATATTTTGAATCCTATAGGTAAGGTCTACATATTGTACCATTGTGACGATATGGTCCACATATTGTACCCTTGTGACGATATGGTACACATATTGTACCCTTGTGACGATATGGTCCACATATTGTACCCTGGTGACGATATGGTACACATATTGTACCCTGGTGACGATATGGTACACATATTGTACCCTTGTGACGATATGGTCCACATACTGTACCCTGGTGACGATATGGTACACATATTGTACCATTGTGACGATATGGTACACATATTGTACCCTTGTGACGATATGGTCTATATATTGTTCCCCTTGTGACGATATGGTACACATATTGTACCATTGTGACGATATGGTCTACATATTGTACCATTGTGACGATTTGGTACTCATATTGTACCCTTGTGACGATATGGTACACATGTTGTACCCTGGTGACGATATGGTACACATATTGTACCATTGTGACGATATGGTACACATATTGTACCCCGGTGACGATATGGTACACATATTGTACCCTGGTGACGATATGGTACACATATTGTACCATTGTGACGATATGGTACACATATTATTCCCTTGTGACGATATGGTCCACATATTGTACCCTGGCGACGATATGGTCTACATATTGTACCCTTGTGACGATATGGTCTACATATTGTACCCTTGTGACGATATGGTCCACATATTGTACCCTGGTGACGATATGGTCTACATATTGTACACTTGTGACGATATGGTACACATATTGTACCATTGTGACAATATGGTCCACAGATTGTACCCTGGTGACGATATGGTACACATATTGTATCCTTGTGACGATATGGTACACATATTGTACCATTGTGACGATATGGTACACATATTGTACCCTGGTGACGATATGGTACACATATTGTACCCTGGTGACGATATGGTACACAGATTGTACCCTGGTGACGATATGGTACACATATTGTACCATTGTGACGATATGGTACACATATTGTACCCTGGTGACGATTTGGTCTACATATTGTACCCTGGTGACAATATGGTCTACATATTGTACCCTGTTGACGATATGGTACACATATTGTACACTTGTGACGATATGGTCCACATATTGTACCCTGGTGACGATATGGTACACATATTGTACCATTGTGACGATATGGTACACATATTGTACCCTTGTGACGATATGGTCTACATATTGTACCCTGGTGACGATATGGTACACATATTGTACCATTGTGACGATATGGTACACATATTGTACCCTTGCGACGATATGGTCTACATATTGTTCCCCTTGTGACGATATGGTACACATATTGTACCATTGTGACGATATGGGCTACATATTGTACCATTGTGACGATATGGTACACATATTGTACCATTGTGACGATTTGGTACACATATTGTACCCTTGTGACGATATAATAATAATAGTAATAATAGGCCATTTATATAGCGCCTTTCCACGTCACAGGGATATGCTCAAAGCGCTTCCTGAGCTCAAGTTAAAACTATATACAGTTGGCAGGTACGGATGATTGGAAGTCACTTGTAGCGAAGAAATAGATGAGTCTTTAGTCGTGTTTTGAATGTACTTAGGGAAGGAGATGATTTTAACTCGATAGGGAGAGAGTTCCACAGAGAAGCTGCTGCATATGAAAAGGTCCTTGAGCCAAATGATTTGAGACTGTAGCTCGGGACAGCAAGTAACAGTTGTTGTGATGAGCGCAGGGTTCTTTCTGGAGAGTAATGTGTCAGAAGGTCTTGAAGGTAGGAAGGTCCTGAGTTGTAGAAAGACTGGTAGGTGAGGCAGAGAATCTTGAAATCAATCCTTTCACGAATACGGAGCCAGTGTAGAGAGTTTAGGATGGGAGAGATGTGACAGCGAGGACTGGTGAGAGTGATGATGCGTGCAGCTTTGTTCTGGATTTTCTGAAGACGATGGAGTTGAGAGGAAGAGATGCCAAACAGTAAACTGTTGCAGTAATCCAGGCGGGATAAAATCAGTGTCCGCACAAGGGTGGCAGTGGCTTCTTTGTTAGGACTTTGCGGATGCTGCCGATGTTCTTCAGATGGTAGTGGCAGGTCTTTACTAGATGATTTATTTGCTTGTCCATGCTGAGGTTTGAGTCCAAAAGAACGCCAAGGTTTTTCACAAGAGGAGAAAAAGGAATCGAAGATTGCCCAATGGAGATATCTTTGATGATAAGGTTTCGTTGTCTTGAGATTGTGGAGATGACCATTGTTTCTGTTTTATAGTCGTTAAGTTTCAGCTTGTTAGCAGACATCCAGGATCTTGTGCTCGAGAGGCATGCTTCAAGGTTGACTTGCACTCTAACTGACTTTGTTCTGACGACTTAAAACTGTCAAACAATTGGCTGTCGTCCGCATAGAAATGATGAGGCACATGATAAGCAGACATCAGTTTTCCGAGCGGTTGAGTATACAGGGAGAAAAGAGTTGGTCCAAGAACTGATCCCTGGGGAACTCCACAGGTTAGGTGTGACTGGATGATGAAGACGTTCCGATGTGAATGGACTGGGTTCTGTCTGAAAGGTAGGATCTTAGCCAGTCAAGAACTGTATTAGTCAAACCAAATTCTTTCACCAAACGCTCAAGAAGAATTTCATGGTTAATTGTGTCGAAAGCCGCAGATAAATCCAGGAGGACAAGCAAAGCAGATTCACCATGGTCGACTGCAGATCTGACAGAGTTCAAGACATAATTTAGAGCAGTTTCTGTGCTGTGAGCCTGCCTGTAGGCAGATTGGTAACAATCAGTCAAGTTATGCCCAGAAAGATGATCCGAGAGTTGTTGTTTGACTACTTTCTCCAGAACTTTAGACATGAACATCAAATTTGAGACAGGACGATAGTTTTTTAGACTCTGAGGGTCAAGCGTGGTTTTCTTTGATGAGTGGTTTGACTACAGCTCGCTTAAAGCATGATGGTACACAACCTGATGATAAACTTAGGTTGATGATCTTGGTAATGATTGGCAGAATGATATCCAGTATTTTCAAAAGGAATTTTGTCGGGATAGGATCAAGCTCACATGAAGTTGGTTTTGACGAAAGCATTATTTTCTTGACCTCAGATTCTGTTACTGGACGGAATGAACTGAGCTGGGTACCAATGGGCTCCCCGAATACAACATCCTCAGAAGAAGAATCAATATCACCTCGTAGTTTCGTGATCTTCTCATTGAAGAAGGTGTTGAAATCCTCTGCCAATGTCTTTTCCTCGCCATGAGGAAGTAACACTTCCTTAGATTTTCCAAGGATCTTGTGGAGAGAGCTGTGTAAACGTTTTGGATTTTCTGCAATCCTAGAAATTTCCTCATTGATGTAATGGGCGCGAGCATTCCTGATTTCTTTGGCAACATTGTTTCGGGCACATTTGTACAATTGTCTATGGATCTCCAAGCCAGAGATGCGCCATGTGCGCTCAGCAAAGTGTCTCTTCCTCTTTGCCTCACGGACTTGATCGTTGTACCACGGTGATGCTTCATGATTACGCATTTGCTTCAATTTAACGGGGCGTGTTTATCTAAGACGGCCGTCAAAGTAGAGTTAAAGAGATCAGATAGCTCGTTAACGTCATCAGATGTGTTAGAAAACAGACCTGAATTGCTCAGATCATGACAGAATATGCCAATGTCAATTTTCTTCAGGTTGCGAGCTGTGATGAACTCGGTATTCGGAGTGGGTCTTTGGAAATTCAGAAGGAAGGAGATCATGAAATGATCGGATATCTGCAAATCATTGACTTCTAGGTCTGTTACCAGATCATCAAATCCTGAGATAACCCAGTCAAGCACATGACCAGAGCGATGTGTGGAACAGCTGACATGTTGTTTGAGGCTGTGGGATTCCAGTACGTTGAGCACTTGCTTAGTTAAGGAATTTTGTTTGATATCATAATGGACATTAAAGTCACCCATGATTACACAAGATCCAAGTTTGGGACTTAGTAAGTCACAGAGTGAAGAAAATTCATCGCAGAAGTTTGAGTTAGTGACGTTATTCACTCTTGATGGTGGGGGCCTATAGAGACACACAATTTTAAAAGATTTTTTACCACAAGTGACAGTGACAAGCAAATATTCAAATGAAGCAAAGTCAGTATGTAGGTTTGACTTTTCAATAATCAAATCCTTCCTGTAGATCAGTGCGACACCCCCTCCTCTCCTGTTTGGTCTAGGTACATTAAACAGTTTGTAGCCTGGCGGGGTAATTTCATGGCATTTTGACTCATCACCGACGGCAGCTAGCCAAGTTTCAGTGAGAAAGAGCAAATCGATGTCATGATCCAGCATATAGTCGTATATTTCAACTGTTTTGTTTTTGCAAGATTGGGAATTAAATAGATGAACTTTAATCAAATCAGAAGGTTTTGAATTTCCACTTGACTGAATTCCAGGGACATGGGTTGAAAGCTGGTTCATTGACTTATCCAAATTACTGAACACAGCACCTGTTGGTTGATTGTTCTTTTGTTTGCGTCGTCCACCTCGGCTACCCCTCACAAAGGGGCTGATACCCAGGTGCTTGATTAGTTGATATACATCAGGGTCAATCCATTGTCTTTTCTTCACCTGCTTGCCTATAACAATTAGTCGGCTTCTATTCAACTCAGGCTGGCGCACTCCCATTGTCACTGGGCTGTGAAAGACGCTTGCTTCCCTGATTGTTGAACAATGGTAGGCCTCACTGGTTTCAAATATTTGGAAAATCCAGACAAATATTGCAGTGAAAATCAACATTTTCTGTAAGTACTTTTTGCTTCAAAAGTCACAAATACACATGTCTGGATATGTTAGGAACACCATGAACAGTTTTCAAGCAGATCCGCTGAGAATAAACAGGGTTTTTCCAGGAAAATGTGGGAGCTCAGGTGAAATGCAGCCTGTCAGGCGCAGGTATCTAATCTAATATGGTACACATATTGTACCATTGTGACGATATGGTCCACAGATTGTACCCTGGTGACGATATGGTACACATATTGTACCCTTGTGACGATATGGTACACGTATTGTACCATTGTGACGATATGGTACACATATTGTACCCTGGTGACGATATGATACACATATTGTACCCTGGTGACGATATGGTACACAGATTGTACCCTGGTGACGATATGGTACACATATTGTACCATTGTGACGATATGGTCCACATATTGTACCCTGGTGACGATTTGGTCTACATATTGTACCCTGGTGACGATATGGTACACATATTGTACCCTGGTGACGATATGGTACACATATTGTACCCTTGTGACGATATGGTCCACATATTGTACCCTGGTGACGATATGGTACACATATTGTACCATTGTGACGATATGGTACACATATTGTACCCTTGTGTCGATATGGTCTACATATTGTACCCTGGTGACGATATGGTCCACATATTGTACCATTGTGACAATATGGCCTACATATTGTACCCTGGTGACGATATGGTACACATATTGTACCATTGTGACGATATAGTCTACATATTGTACCCTGGTGACTATATGGTCCACATATTGTACCCTTGTGACGATATGGTACAAATACTGTACCCTTGAGACGATATGTGGTCCAGATATTGTACCCTTGTGACGATGTGGTACACATATTGTACCCTTTTGATGATATCGTCCACATATTGTACCCTTTTGATGATATGGTCTAGGCAGTGTACCCTTGTGACTACGAGGTCCAGATATTGTACCCTTGTGACGATGTGGTACACATATTGTACCCTTTTAAGGATATCGTCCACATATTGTACCCTTTTGATGATATCGTCCACATATTGTACCCTTGTGACAATGTGGTCCAGATATTGTACCCTTGTGATGATATGGTCCACACATTATACCCTCGTGACGATGTGGTCCACATAGTGTACCATTTTGACGATATCGTCCACATATTGTACCCTTTTGATGATATGGTCCGGGCAGTGTATCCTTGTGACTACATGGTCCAGGCAATGTATCCTTGTGGGTACATGGTCCAGATATTGTACCCTTGTGACGATATGGTCCACACATTGTACCCTTGTGACGATGTGGTCCACATATTGTACCCTTTTGACGATATCGTCCACATATTGTACCCTTTTGATGATATGGTCCAGGCAGTGTATCCTTGTGACTGCATGGTCCAGGCAGTGTATCCTTGTGGCTACATGGTCAAGATATTGTACCCTTGTGACGATATGGTCCACACATTGTACCCTTGTGACGATATGGTCCAGATACTGTACCCTTGTCACAATATGGTCCACATAATGTACCCCTACAACTATTTACAACATATAGATCCACATAACTGGTCCTACCTGTACCAGCGTTGTCTGTGTCAGGTGTTGACGATCCCCGGTCTCCTGGTCTCCTCAGGGCGGCTCCGTGTTCCCCACCTGTCATCCCGTCTCGGTCAGACGGTCGAGCAGTGGACATGACGTGTGTGCTGAATCCTGAATCCTCCATCTCACGTTGGGAGGACGGTGAGTCTTGACCATCGGGCAGCTTGCCGTTACCTGTAATAATCACCACATGTTTCATGCTATCTATTACAGTCAGTATTACATTACTTTTCTTTATAACGGCTGTGGCCACGAACATGAGATGTACAGGGAGATATTCCTTCTTGCACAGGAACAAAGGACGGAATAGTGAAGCATCCCATTCCCTATTTGGTCTGGAGTCACAGAAACACAGGGATTGGTTCTTCTTGGTCGCTTGCCGCAATATTCTAGTCTGGACCAGACAATCCCGTGATCAACAACATGAGCACCGATCTACACAATTGGAATACGATGACATGTGTCAATCAAGACAGTGAGCCTGACCCTCCGATCCCGTTAGTCGCCTTTTCCGACAGGCATGGGTTACTGAAGACCAACTTTAGCTCGGATCTACAAGGGTACATAAAATCTGCGATAGAAAGGAGGTATATATAGTAGACAATTATCAAATATACAATGCTCACATGAACTTCACATTTTGGCACAATTATGCTTACTCCATCTAAACAATTAAATGAAAACTAGCCATCAAATATTTCAAACGGAGATGTACAAGATATGTACAAGAAATTAAATATTGTACACATACCTAGATTCAACACTGCCTAATTCAACAAACTGGCACTCGTCTATTGTAGCCTGTTAAAAACAATAAACATTTCGCCCATTTCAACATCAATCCATACCTTGAGTCATTACCTCAAGCTCTGGACTACCCACCTGAGAGTACGGCAATATTCCGACCCCTGTCATTGTCTCCGCTGCTGCCCCCGGATGGTCTCAGCTGGGAGTGGGAAACACTGACACCTTCAGGAACTATCACGTCTTCATCTCCTGGAGCTCTCCTCACATCCAGAGACCTTGGCGAGTCGCCTGTGAGAAGGATCACCCAAAGATGTTTCACAAGAAATCAATATAAAGAGACTCAAGCACTGCTTTGATTTTAGAGCTCATGACATCTTTAACATGATTTATTATGGTTTGCATTTAGAAAGCACCAAACATTAGCCTTTACCGTGTTCCAATATTTGATATTAGCATCACCTTCACGTGTACCGGCACCTGTTGCCTGCAGGTGTGCGTGAGACACGTGGGCGTCTTCAGGAACAATCGCATCCCCATCCCCAGCAGCTCTACGTACATTCAGAGAACCTGGAGAACCTTCTGAAAAATATCACTTTCAGTTTTGAAATTCATCTTAAAAAATCAGTAGGCATCGTTATATTGAGAATAGTACGTCATTTACGTCATTTGTTGCTATGACGTCACAATCATATGACATCAATTGTCCCTTCTGAAATAGTGGGTTACACGTCAGTGACGAGGACAAGCTTCTGTTGCTGGACCATCCCTTATCTCTATAGGTTACACTTGTTACACGAGTGGCCCAGTCGTAGGGGAGGTTTCCTCTACAGAGTTACGCCCCTTTGTGCACTCCAGATGCCTGGGGGATTCAAGTTTGAGTCACAGTTCGCTGGAGGCTCAACTGATATTGCTTCGGGCCTTTATCCCAGATCAAGCAGACACACGCGTTATTGTGTGATCTTGACTGTCTCCATAACATCGCTGATAAGCAAACAGCCATAGATGAGTGAGTGGGTTGCTATTGACGCCCTTTTGCTGTTCATGTTGGAGAAGATCGTGCACGTCCACCATATTGATAATCGTCACAGTTCAATGAAACACGTTGGTTTGATGTTGGCAAGTCTACATGCATAACACGGGTGGACCTGGATTCGAACCACAGATACTATATCTCTGGAGGTGTGCAAATGGAACTTTAGCGTTTGGGAAAGCAGTGATCTCGCGCTTGTGTTATAGATCGAGCACAATACACAATAAAATAGTACGTTAGCTCATATATAACCGTTATTGTGTCAGAATGTTGCTCCACCGCTTACAGTGTTTGGTCATATGAACATTCAAAATCGTCGGTGTTTGGTTATGTGCACATAAAACGTTGTGATCATTGTGCATGTTATAGCATTAGACATGCTGCTACCAAATACAGAAATGATATCCTCAGCTTCAGTAGATATTTGAGGCAAATATATGCTGTTAAATATTGTTCTTACTCGTTCGTCTCCCACCTTCCCCTGCCAGGGAGTCCTCGTCAACAACAGGACGACGTAGTGGTTGTCCGTGTTCATCATACAGTCCCATGCTGTCTGCATCTCCACCGGCCGTCGTGAGTGTTGCTGGCCCCGACCCATGCAGTTCCCTCTGTGATCTGGCAGCGTCCTTCCCTGGTGGGGCTCCGTCTTGTCCATTCCGCAGTCCTGCCAAGATTATTGTCCGTTTAATACCAACAATATATATGATGGAGACGTAACTAGCCCCGCCCACTCCACCACGTGTTGCTTCAAACAATACTGTGTCTGCTAACAGCACATGTGATGGAGATATTGGGACAGGCGGTTCTTCCTATACATAATCATCACATTTCAGTTCAAAGCATTGGAACTTCCGATAGTTTCGCGGCGGTGGGGTAGCCCGTTGGTTCAAGCGTTAGCTCGTCCTCCCGAAGACACGGGTTCGACTTCCTAGAGGGGTATAATGCCGAAAGAGCAGTTTTCTGTTCCCTGTCGTGATATTGCTGGGCTATTGTTGGGCTATTGCTAAAAGATGGTTAAACACTCACTCACTCAGTCGCATAAGCACCCACCAACTCACTCACTCACTTGAGAATCAGCGAGTAGATCTTATTTTCATCATGTTTCTAAACCTAAAGTCCATCTTATTACGTCAGTCACTCGAGTAGCATTTAGCACCTGCAACACCGTCACGTCCTCCATCAGTGTCGGCACCTCTAGCTTGCGACTGTGCGTGGGACACGTGGGCGTCTTCGGGAACAATGACATCCTCGTCCCCAGCCCCTGCAGCTCTACGTACATTCAGGGAACCTGGAGACCCTTCTGAAAACACCGTTTATTTAAATGACTACGGAGAACATCAAAGAGAATCAGTTGGCACTGTTATATCATGAATGTATCTTCCAAAACTTGTTCCCAGAAGAGATAGGCTACACTGAATAATGAACATTAAGATTATACTATTTTTTATGCTGTATATTGTTTTCTTTATCTCCAGTATAAAACAAGATTACTTAATGTTTTGTATAATGACACACTATCCAAACAGATGTATAATATTGTTCTTACTTGTTCGTCTCCCACCTTCCCCTGCCACGGAGTCCTCGTCAACAACAGGACGACGTAGTGGTTGGCCGTGTTCATCATACAGCCCCATGTTGTCTGCATCTCCACCGGCCGTCGTGAGTGTTGCTGGCCCCGATCTTTGCAGTTCCCTCTGTGATCTGGCAGCATCCTTCCCTGGCGGAGCCCCGCCCACCCCGCCACGTGGCGCTGCAATGAAGAAGATGTGCACAATCAATTCTTCCTACACCCATCAGGGGATCTTGTATATTCTTCCTACACCCATCAGGGGATCTTGTATATTCTTCCTACACCCATCAGGGGATCTTGTATATTCTTCCTACACCCATCAGGGGATCTTGTATATTCTTCCTACACCCATCAGGGGATCTTGTATATTCTTCCTACATCATATAAGGGGATCTTGTATATTCTTCCTACACCCATCAGGGGATCTTGTATATTCTTCCTACACCCATCAGGGGATGTTGTATATTCTTCCTACATCCATCAGGGGATCTTGTATATTCTTCCTACACCTATCAGGGGATCTTGTATATTCTTCCTACACCTATCAGGGGATCTTGTATATTCTTCCTACACCTATCAGGGGATCTTGTATATTCTTCCTACACCTATCAGGGGATCTTGTATATTCTTCCTACACCCATCAGGGGATGTTGTATATTCTTCCTACATCCATCAGGGGATCTTGTATATTCTTCCTACACCAATCAAGGGATCTTGTATATTCTTCCTACACCCACAAGGGGATCTTGTATATTCTTCCTACACCCATCAGGGGATCTTGTATATTCTTCCTACACTCATCAGGGGATCTTGTATATTCTTCCTACACCTATCAGGGGATGTTGTATATTCTTCCTACACTCATAAGGGGATCTTGTATATTCTTCCTACACTCATCAGGGGATCTTGTATATTCTTCCTACACCCATCAGGGGATCTTGTATATTCTTCCTACACCCATCAGGGGATCTTGTATATTCTTCCTACACCCATCAAGGATCTTGTATATTCTTCCTACACCTATCAGGGATGTTGTATATTCTTCCTACACCCATCAGGGGGATCTTGTGTATATTCTTCCTACACCCATCAAGGGATCTTGTATATTCTTCCTACACCCATCAGGGGATCTTGTATATTCTTCCTACACCTATCAGGGGATCTTGTATATTCTTCCTACACCCATAAGGGGATCTTGTATATTCTTCCTACACCCATCAGGGGATCTTGTATATTCTTCCTACACCCATCAGGGGATCTTGTATATTCTTCCTACACCCATCAGGATCTTGTATATTCTTCTACACCTATCAGGGATCTTGTATATTCTTCCTACACCCATCAGGGGATCTTGTATATTTTTCCTACACCCATCAGGGGATCTTGTATATTCTTCCTACACCCATCAGGGGATGTTGTATATTCTTCCTACATCCATCAGGGGATCTTGTATATTCTTCCTACACCCATCAGGGGATCTTGTATATTCTTCCTACACCTATCAGGGGATCTTGTATATTCTTCCTACACCTTTCTTCCTACACCCATCAGGGGATCTTGTATATTCTTCCTACACCTCATCAGGGGATCTTGTATATTCTTCCTACACCCATCAGGGGATGTTGTATATTCTTCCTACACTCATAAGGGGATCTTGTATATTCTTCCTACACCCATCAGGGGATCTTGTATATTCTTCCTACACTCATAAGGGGATGTTGTAAATTCTCCGCGTCATTAGATTAACACGCAATAATGTATCTCAGATATTCTTGAGAATGTAGAAACGGTATGTCACTGAATCCCTGAACTTTGGTTTTAGCAGCGATATATCATGAATCCCGAAAACGTTTCTCGATGTAATTCAGCACTCTTCACTGACGTTAAGTTTATTTCGTTTCCACCCAATACGTCCAAGAACTTTCATGTATCGACGTTTATCATAATAATAATAATATAAACATATTTGCACGTCGATTGTGCAATGAATTTACGGAGACTGTCCAACACCTTGTCAGTTGGTGCCCTTCTTTGGCACAAACAGCATATCTTAAACGACATGACGGCATGGCTTGATGCTTTTACTACCGTCTTCGCTATGCATGCCTGTGGTTTTGACTCCGAGGTCCATCCATGGTACGACCCTGAACATGTCCAGGGCGTCATGGAAAATGATGCTTTGAAGTTTCTCTGGAATAGGCCCATATACAGCCTCAGAGGAATTCCTGCCAACAACGTAATCTTGTCCTTTTCGATAAAGGCAATAAATTTATCTATATCATTGAATTTTCTGTCCCTTTTGACAGCAATGTGATTGGCAAGATTAAGGAAAGGCATGCTAAGTATGCAGACCCCGCCTTTGAAATGTCTCGCTGTCATCCCAAGTACACTGTCGTCAGGCTCCCCATTGTTCTCGGTGCCCTAGGTTTGGTACCTCCTGATCTCTTGGCGCAGATCAGGAGAGTGCCCGGGTTCTCCACCGGGAGCACAGCCCTTCTGACACTCTGGGTAATGCAGAAGGCTGCAGTGTTGGGGAGTCTACATATTCTCTTGACTTGGTGGGTACGACTAGGCAGTGTTTCCTGGGAGAAGTCTCATTCGCTGTCTGGGCTGCGTGTGGAGGGGGCAAGAGCCCTGAGCTGATGATGAGCCTTACCAGCCTGACTGTGCCAGGATCACCCGAACCCTCTCTGATGCAAACTATCTTTAATATGGAAAACATAATAAAAAATGCAGTTTCCGTAATGTTGGCGTGATGTGTTCATATTTGTCTGCACCAGTGATGAGTCTTGCTGCTGGTGAGTGTGTTGAGAGTTTGCTGCGATATGCCAAACATCAGAGAGTTGCAATAACCCAATCGCTTGATAACCAGTGCTTGGACGAAAGTCTGGATAGTTGATCTGCCAATGAAATCCTTGATTTGGCTGATGTTTCTCAGATGGAAAAAGGCGGATTTACAGACAGTGTCTGCATGCCGATCCATGCTCAGGGAGAAGTCAAATACATGTATAACTCCGAGGTTTCGAGCTTGAACACTTGGTGATATAGTGCTGTCACCTATCTTTAAGGTTGGCAAATTCATTTTCCCTGATAGAGACCTTGGCCTCAGGATGAAAAGTTCTGTCTTGTCATTGTTCAGATAGTTGGTAGACATCCAACATGTTATGCCGTCGATAGCTTCACTCATTAATGCAAATGTAGACTCAGCAGATGATGTTTTCAGAGGCTTGAAGCCTAGGTACAACTCTGTGTCGTCTATAAAGGTGATACGATAGGTTATGCCGTCTTACCCGTCTAGGGCACTAGCGTCCTCACGCAATTTCCACACCAAGCAATTATACAAGTGTATATATTCCATTATATGTAGTCAGTACATAGTTTGGTACAGAGAGTGGAATTATCAAACAAAACAATTATACAAGTGTATATATTCCATTATATGTAGTCAGTACATAGTTTGGTACAGAGAGTGGAATTATCAAACAAAACAATTATACAAGTGTATATATTCCATTATATGTAGTCAGTACATAGTTTGGTACAGAGAGTGGAATTATCAAACAAAACACAATGGAAAGGAAATGATTTTTTCGTGTTTTGTTTAAAGAAATTGAAAATCGAACGAAATGTTGTTAAATTTGAGTATTGTATTCCAGCAACAGTTTGTGAAATGTGGATGGGTAATTGGACTAGAGTAAAACGCCAGCGTGGAACCATGTGAGCCCTGCCATTCTTTAAATGCTGTAAATTGGAGCCGGAAGAAGAACATTTAAAAATATTCAAAGTAAAATAAGATACCCTTCACTAGTTGAGTATCAAGTGGAGAAGGTATAATTATATATATAATTATGTCAATGAAATGTTAAACAATTAAAAGAATACAGGTGTTGAACTATTCCGTGAGTTCTGACTCAGTTACATTTGTATAAATTATATCGCTAATTTAAGATATTTTTGATTGAAAATCTACCTGTGATGATTCAAGTGAACTCTATATGGTGTTATGTGACACCAAACCAACAGAAGTGGCATTGACGTCCTGGTATATGGGTACATGTTAGCAGGATGTTAGCGCTCTACTGGGGTGGGTACCAGGAATGTTAAGATACAAGAAGGCATCACACGGATGCCGTGACTCGTGGTAAACGTGACTATATCCACATGTGAAATTTGGGCAGCCTGAAACATGTGAGGTGAGGTGAAATTGGGTTTAACGTCGTGCTTGAGAATATTTCGCTCATATGACGACGTGTATGCGTGTGTATGTGTATGTGCGGCTGCTTGTACTAGCTCAGACTGAAGCTGGTTTTATAGTGCTAGCCCACTGAGATACCATGCCGCAGTGAAGCAGGAATACCCCACTCAGACACATTATACTGACTCCGAGCCGACCAGTCCTTGTTGTACCCATTAATGCCGCGCCAGGTAGGGACCAACAAGTACCATATTTTAACGTCTTTTGGTATGACGCGACCGGGGGTCGAACCCGCGACCTTCGGCTCTCCGGGCGGACGCTCTAACCACTACACCACGGAGGCGGTCCCTGAAACATGTAGTTGAGCTGTTTGATTGTGTGAGGCAATGTTCCGACAACATTACCTCACATATAGGAGTCATATGCTGCACCCATTTCGGGATTTGAACCCGGGTCTCGATGTGACAAGCGAAGGTATTAACCACTAGACTACCCCACCACTCGATTTAGCTGACTGTTATTGTATATACCAAACTCCTGGTCGCCGTGTTTCGGGTAGTATTTACAAGGAAGCCAAGTCTCCTCTGTTACTAAATTACATCAGTTCCTCAAATGTAACTGATATCAGAATGTAATGGGACCCTACCTCTACCAGCGTTGTCTGGGTCAGGTGTTGACGATCCCCGGTCTCCTGGTCTCCTCAGGGCGGCTCCGTGTCCCCCCACCTGTCATCCCGTCTCGGTCAGACGGTCGAGCAGTGGACATGACGTGTGTGCTGAATCCAGGATCCTCCATCTCACGTTGGGAGGACGGTGTGTCTTGACCATCGGGCAGCTTACCGTTTCCTGCAATAATGACCAGCGGCTATCTGTTTTGGAGTGAGTGAGTAAGTGAGTTTGGGTTTACGTCGCTTTTAGCAATATTTCCAGCAATATCACGGCGGGGGACACCAGAAACATGCTTCACACTGTGAAATCATATGGGGGATCGAACCCGGACTTTCGGTGGGATAATGGTATGCCCTCAGATAATATCATATAAAATCTGTTCAGTATAGTATTTAATTACTTCCCGTCATAATCAACAGTCAAATATTTGGATTGCTTGATTTATATTTAGACGGGGGCTGTTCTTTAAGGACACCCCCATTTAATCTTTCAAAAACATGGTTCAAGCTGGCCCTACAATATATTGAGAGTTGACACTTGTGTGACCATTCAGTATTTAGTTTGAACCTTTGGCATCATGCATGGATAAGTGAAAACATTAGAATAAGTTATTTCCTTATGATTAGGTCATCTGAAAGGGCGTGGGTAGTGTCTCCAGAACAAGCTCTTTCAGTAAACATGAAGGGGTAATCACTTTAACAAGCGATTGTAGTTTCAAACTGCCTTCTTATGCCCTTTAGTCTTAGTTTGATTCAAACGGACTTCTGCCTATTTCAATTATACAAATGTTTCTTTCATATTTTGTTTCCTGGAGTTTGTGATTTTTGTTTGTTTGTTTGTTTAGTGAAACAAAATGGGCATCGCGAGGCTGAGACATAGCAAAATCAGTTTACTTGAGGTTGACAGATATTATGTAGTAAAGTAGAACATATAAACAGCTGCAGTTGTATCATATTCTAGGTGAGACTGACTACTTTTTGAACGCTCTTCGTACATAAAAAGTCTATGTTAAGATTGACAAGTATAACACGTGCACCATTGGATCTATAATATGGACTATTTAACGTCTCTTGTCCTTCCAAACAGGTCACCTGCATTTCCTGTACACACATCTTCTGAAGCCGAAAGTTAGAAAATGATAATGTTGTCTCTGATTAAAACAACCCAGGAATTAAGTAACATGTTCTCTATCAATATATTTATTAGGATCCAAACCTTTGAGCGGTATTTAGAAGTTGTTGTGATGAACAATGGGGAAAGTTCTATGGATATACAACTTCTTCATTGTCAATGAAGGCGACGTTTTGGTTACGTCATAATCGCGTCATCTACACCGAAACGTCGCCGAAGTTGATAATATAGACGTTGCATATCCACAGAAATATTGATCAACGAGGCAGCAATGGTCGGGCCATTTGTACATCCCACGAGTTGCTTCCCTTAGACCGTGGATGCGACTCCTTAGTTCGTGCATTGTAGTATGTTTCTGTTGAGCTGCTGTGGACTCATATCAGGACGGATTACATATTGATCTCCACATATATGTTCATCCCGTATCAAAGCCGTGTATGTCCAAGGACTACATATTGATCTCCACATATATGTTCACCCCGTATCAAAGCCGTGTATGTCCAAGGATTACATATTGATCTCCACATATATGTTCATCCCGTATCAAAGCCGTGTATGTTCATCTCCCATATATGTTCACCCCGTATCAAAGCCGTGTATGTCCAAGGACTACATATTGATCTCCACATATATGTTCACCCCGTATCAAAGCCGTGTATGTCCAAGGATGATCTCCGTATCAAAGCCGTGTATGTCCAAGGACTACATATTGATCTCCACATATATGTTCACCCCGTATCAAAGCCGTGTATGTCCAAGGACTACATATTGATCTCCACATATATGTTCACCCCGTATCAAAGCCGTGTATGTCCAAGGACTACATATTGATCTCCACATATATGTTCACCCAGTATCAAAGCCGTGTATGTCCAAGGACTACATATTGATCTCCACATATATGTTCACCCCGTATCGAAGCCGTGTATGTCCAATGATCACTGTAGTCTATTAATGCTCATGAAATTGAACAAAATTAACTAATGAGAAATCTTGAAGCCATACCTGAGAGTACGGCAATATTCCGACCCCTGCCATTGTCTCCGCTGCTGCCCCCGGATGGTCTCAGCTGGGAGTGGGAAACACTGACACCTTCAGGAACTATCACGTCTTCATCTCCTGGAGCTCTCCTCACATCCAGAGACCTTGGCGAGTCGCCTGTCAGAAGGATCACCCATAGATTGTAGACTCAACCACTGACGTGATTGTAGAACTCATTAGCCATTGGCCCTTGTACAAAATATGCTCATGTTTATAAATGAATAAACACATCCATTTAACTGTATGTTTCTCTTTTCTTAATTATAACAAAGACTCAACGCCTAAACAATGAAATTTGATATTACCATAACCGTCACGTCCTCCATCAGTGTCGGCACCTCTAGCTTGCAACTGTGCGTGGGACACGTGGGCGTCTTCAGGAACAATGACATCGTCATCCCCAGCGGCCCTGCGTACATTTAGGGAACCTGGAGACCCTTCTGAAAACATTTACACAAAACATCTAATGCAATATCATCCTTCTCAGTTGCTTGATGTTACAATGCATCTTGCTTGTCAGTCCGAGGTAAGCTGTTACATCAGTATGGCGCAGTATTACGGACAATCAGCATTTCAGTATCAGCGGTTTCAAAGGCAAGAAATGGGGCAATGCGTCAGCAGGGTCCGTCTTTGTGGAAGCCTTGACCTCTCTTTTTAATATGTGTTAAATTCATAATAGAAATCTGAAACTTTGTCTGTTTATATTGAGTGAAGTGATATTCGATATTTGAAGCAGGTGAATATATTCTGAATAAATCAACTTCAGTAGATGACATAGTAGCATCGTGGTTCAAATTGCGAAAACATCAACAAGTAATACGGAAAGTAAGTGTTCATCACATATATGAATAACACACTATCCAAACAGATGTATATTGTTCTTACTTGTTCGTCTCCCACCTTCCCCTGCCACGGAGTCCTCGTCAACAGCAGGACGACGTAGTGGTTGTCCGTGTTGATCATACAGTCCCATGCTGTCTGCATCTCCACCGGCCGTCGTGAGTGTTGCTGGCCCCGATCCTTGCAGTTCCCTCTGTGATCTGGCAGCGTCCTTCCCTGGTGGGGCCCCGCCCACGCCGCCACGAGGTGCTGCAATAAGGACAGATTAAGGTTTGAATTGTTTGAATGTATGAATGTACAATTGTACGATGTTACAATGGAGATGCAGACATACCGTGTAGAACCGAAGTCAGATAATTATCAGTTTAAATGGGGGTACAGGCACCGTTATTCATTGATTGAGTATGTGCACTGTTAATTGTGTCTTTCAAGAATCATGCTCTTAGAGACTCTTCAGGTGGACATCATTCAACATTTCTGTTGACAAGCATGCACCTCTGTCCTACCTCTGTGATACCGAGACTCGGAATGTAGGCGGTAGTGATATAAATATAATCCACATACTAATAACTGGTCCTACCTGTACCAGCGTTGTCTGTGTCAGGTGCTGACCCCTGGTCTCCTGGTCTCCTCAGGGCGGCTCCGTGTTCCCCACCTGTCATCCCGTCTCGGTCAGACGGTCGAGCAGTGGACATGACGTGTGTGCTGAATCCAGGATCCTCCATCTCACTTTGGGTGGACGGTGTGTCTTGACCATCGGGCAGCTTGCCGTTTCCTGAAACACATGACCAGAACTCACAGATTGCAATCTGAGAAGCCGATCGTTACTACATTTGTTTGAGGCACCACAGATTGTCTTCGCTTTCAGGTAGACTGATATAAGGTAGACTGATATAAGGTAGACTGATATACAGCAGGCAGACTGATATAAGGTAGACTGATATAAGGTAGACTGATATAAGGTAGACAGATATAAGGTAGACAGATATAAGGTAGACAGATATAAGGTAGACAGATATAAGGTAGACTGATATAAGGTAGACTGATATAAGGCAGGAGACTGATATAAGGTAGACTGATATAGGTAGACAGCAGAGACTGATATAAGGTAGACTGATATAAGGTAGACTGATATAAGGTAGACTGATATAAGGTAGACAGATATAAGGTAGACTGATATAAGGTAGACTGATATAAGGTAGACTGATATAAGGTAGACTGATATAAGGTAGACTGATATAAGGTAGACTGATATACAGCAGGTAGACTGATATAAGGTAGACTGATATAAAGGGTAGACTGATATAAAAGATAGGTAGACTGATATAAGGTAGACTGATATAAGGTAGACTGATATAAAAGGTAGATATAACTGATATAAGGTAGACTGATATAAGGTAGACTGATATAAGGTAGACTGATATAAGGTAGACTGTTATAAGGTAGACTGATATAAGGTAGACTGATATACAGCAGGTAGACTGATATAAGGTAGACTGGTATAAGGTAGACTGATATACAGCAGGTAGATTGATATAAGGTAGATTGATATACAGCAGGTAGACTGATATATGGTAGACTGATATACAGCAGGTAGACAGATATAAGGTAGACTGATATACAGCAGGTAGACTGATATAAGGTAGACTGATATAAGGTAGACTGATATACAGCAGGTAGACTGATATATGGTAGACTGATATACAGCAGGTAGACTGATATAAGGTAGATTGATATAAGGTAGACTGATATAAGGTAGACTGATATACAGCAAGGTCTGTTATCTAGTGTCAACCCTGCTATGGAATTTGACAAATTTGTACTGCACGACCGTTATTACTTCCGGGTTGTCTTAAACGTTCAGCTAACATGACACATACTTATTTAACACGTATCATGATATAAAACACCAGGATCTATCACATCATTGTATAACACATATCATGATATAACCCACTGTTATATAACATACATCCTGATATAAGACACTGTTGTATAACATATATCATGATATAATACACTGAGATCTACCACACCACGATATAACAGTCACTTATTCAGATATAAACATACTGTGTTGGGAAATCAGAGGTATATAACCCAATTGAAACTACTCTAAAATCGATTTAAAACCTTACTCTACGCGTTCGGTTTTAAATAAAAATGTTTATCTCCATTGTGCCATAATCGCGTTACTAAGATTTTAAAAACGAACTATTTACCGTCGCGACAGTGCTGCTGCGCTAATCGGATTAGAGATATATAACGTGACTATATACATCAGAATGACTGTTAATAACCAATCGCAGTCCAGTATTTACTGAAGTCATGGAAGAACATAGTATAACATGTGATAACACACCATAATACAATACACAATGCTAGACCACAGAATTATACAACCCATCGTTAAATAACACAGCATGACATAACACCCCATCATACAACCAACTCATTTTTAAGGTGACCTGAAGCACACTCACTCACTTCAAGGAAATCAACACTGATTTATAGACGGGGTTTCGTGAGGACGAGAATATCGTGAAGATTCAACACTGCCTAGTTCAACAAACTGGCACGCGTCTATTGTAGCCTGTTAAAAACAATAAACATTTCGCCCATTTCAACATTAATCCATACCTTGAGGCATTACCTCAAGCTCTGGACTACCTACCTGAGAGTACGGCAATATTCCGACCCCTGCCATTGTCTCCGCTGCTGCCCCCGGATGGTCTCAGCTGGGAGTGGGAAACACTGACACCTTCAGGAACTATCACGTCTTCATCTCCTGGAGCTCTCCTCACATCCAGAGACCTTGGCGAGTCGCCTGTGAGAAGGATCACCCAAAGATTATAGACTCAACCACTGACGTGATTGTAGAACTCATTAGCCATTGGCCCTTGAACAAAATATGCTCATGTTTATAAATGAATAAACACATTCTTTTAACATGTAATTTTTTAATACAATTGATATTTTATACTTATCCTGACTCATGCTCTTTTGCTTGTCTCCTTCCTCTTGCGAACTATAGTGGAACACTTGAATCCCCTTTTGAAGCTCCCTTCAAAAAAGCAGACGTAAAATCACTCACCCCACGAGTAACCTCCCTTTGCCCTTTGGCGCCCTTATTAGTCACCTGACCAGCCAAGCTTGTCACACTCTCCGTATATGAGCCCGACACCCAGATTACCGGAAAATCCAGAGTGTCCAGAGGGGAGGTTGGGAGGGCTGACCTCATGAGTCAGGATAAGTATAAAATATCTATTTTATTCAAATTACAGATCCTTATCCTGACTCCTGCTCTTTTGCTTGTAGAATCCGACGGAACCGGTGGTGGTGGGTCAGGCCACTTCTGAATTCATCGGTTGTAGATTTACGTCCTGCATACCCCCCGTGGGAACTTCTGATGGCACTTGTGCTGATCCTGTTTTCTTCTAGCTTCCTCTGATGAGTCTTGGGGGGACCACAACGTCTTCTCCTGACATTATGTGTGGATTTATGCAACTCCCTGTCATGATGCTCGCATCAAGTGGAGAAGCGACCCTTCTTCATGTACGAGTATGTCCTTTACAAGTACAGGGCCTATCACTCATGCTGGTCTGTCCTAGACGTTCGCATGGACTCTAAAGCTCTAGCTCTCCAGAGCGTTGGCTTTTATAAGTCCCGTGATAAAAGGGTGAGATTCATCTCAGCGCCTTTGAGGAACCGTCAATTGTTGTGCTACAACAAGAGGCCCAAACTGGTGAATGCCAGAGACGTCCTCGGTAGCAATGTCTTTGAGGTAGTTGTTGGCAAACACCGTCTCCGACTTCCAAAGCAGCCCTCCATTATTGTCGAGATGGAGCAGTTTCCATACCGAGCGAGTGTCGATGCCAGCGCTCTGACTTCATGAGGGTTGGAGGCTCGTGGAGGCTCAAGTCCTGCTGCTTTGTAAGCTCTGAGGATGACGGCTCTCATCCATATCGATATCATCATACGTGTGACCTCTGTAGGCGTCTCCGTAGATAGAGGGATGAAAAGGCGCTTGAATTTTCGTCTCCTCGTCTTAGACCTTTGTAGGTAGACTTTCAATGCTCTGACTGGGCATACGGATAGGTTCTGAGTATCCTGTGGCCCAAGGACTGTCGAGAGTGCCAGGATGTGGAACTGTCTGTCTGGTTAACCAGGCAGTTGTTCTTTGCTATGAAGTCCCATCTCAATCCCAGATGTACGATGTTGCGATGTGCATCAAATTGTGTTCGTTCAAAGTCCAGAGCATGTATTTCTGACATCCAAGCTGCTGTTAGCAAGGCGATCAGGAACAGAGTTTTGTGTGTTAAAAAATCATAGGATGTCCTTTCTAATGGTTCGTAAACGTCACTGGTGAGATGATGCAAGACTACGTTGAGATCCCAAGCAAGCGCTTTAAATTTCTTTTGATGGTCGTCCAGCTTAAAGGAGCATAGTAGAGCTAGTATCTCTGGTACTTTGGTCAGCTTAACACCCGTCTTCATGGTGATAACTGTGCTGAGGGCCGCTAGGTATGTAGAGAGTGTTGAACCTTTTAACCGCCTCGTTTGTCTTAGATGACAAAGGTATTCCGCCACTTGAGGATGTGTTGCTTTCATCGCCTTCCTCAATGCATATTTCTCAAAACTCTGCCACTTGTCGTCCTCTGCCACAAGTTGCGGTTTGATCTACGTAGAGCTAGTGTCACTGCTTTCGCTGCTCTGGCGGAATATCCTCTTTTCTTCAAGCAAGTCTTGATACGTTCCATGCGTGTAGCTGGAATACTGTTGGATTCCCGTGTGCTTGCTTGGTGTGCGGATGAATCAGTAGGTTCGACCACTCTGGGAGTTGCAGTATTGGACTTCCAAGTTCTTGTATGAGGATGGGAAACCACACCCTCGCTGACCAATAAAGCGTGACCAAGATCAGTTGCAGCTTCCTCGTCTGCTTGATTCTCTGCAACACCTTCGATATTAGAGCTGGAGGTGGAAACGCGTAAGCGTTTAGTCCTTCCTAGCAGATGCTTAGAGCATCTCTTGCCCATGCTTGAGGATCGGGAATCGGGAAGACGAATGTTGGCAGCTGTTTGTTGATTTTTTGTAGTGAACAGGTGTATTAGCGGAGATCCTATTGTTTGTATGATGCATCTGAAGGCTTCTGGGTGTAGCATCCATTCCGTCAGGGATGGTTGTGTTGGACGAGAAAGAGCGTCTGCTATCACATTCTTGGTTCCGGGGAACGTGGCATGCAATATGTAGATGTTCAGGTCATCTATTATTATGCTGAATAGATGAAAACTGAGGTCTAGAAGATTCTTGACCTTTTTGATCCTTGTTTGTTGATGTAGAACGCCTCTGTCGAGTTGTCCGTGTGGATCATCAGGTTTGCGTTCCTTAATATGCTGGACCAGTGTAGTAAGGCGTTTATTACTGCTTTCATCTCTAGCATGTTGATGTGCCGACTCTGCTCCTGATTCGACCATTTCCCTGCTGCCACTTCGTTGTCGAGGTGAGCTTCCCAGTCTTGAGGTGATGCATCTACGTAGAGATGAGTGTTGCACCTAGTCCACCATAGAAGATATGGTTTCAATCCGTCCGGTAGTCCGAAGGAGTCCAGACTGTTGAGATGGGCATTCACAAACACTTATAGTGGGCGCAATTGTAGACTTCCTCTGCAATTCATGTCTTGTGCTGATGTGAAACGACGAAGTAGGCTCGGCCAACTTCGTAGTGGTAACGGAGAAAGTAGTACTTGAGATACCATGGCTTGTATTTAGACCCAACGATCCTGTGAGAAGACCATGCGATTCTGTGGTGAGGTGAACATCTTCCCAGAAATCTGCTCATATCCTACGATGTAGGTAAGTAGACAGTGGAACCCTTGCCATGTCCGTAATGGAAGCGGAGCAATGTCCGGTTCTGGAATCATGACTTGAAGTTTATTTCTACAATCTTCCGATAATATGTCAAGAAGACTTGTCCCCGGAACCCCAACAAATTGCAGTGATGATGCATAATTTGTGTACTGGAACTGCCATCGCTTTGAAATCTATTTATAGTAGACTGGCTGCCGTGAGCAGAATCGTCAAACGTATGTTGCTGCAAATCGCCGGATAAACAATCTTCAATCTGCTGACAGGGAAGGTCATTATGACCCGTGAAGACAGTCGAAACACGCTGTACCCTGCTAACTGGACTGTAAATGGAGCCTTCCTCCCACGTTGAAAAGTTGTTTCCAACTGTAGACGACTTCATGGTACGTGAGCTATGCACGACTTCTGCGCAGGGTGTTGTCTCTCATGGACCAATCAATTTGCAGCATTTGATTCATCTCAGATTCCCCCAATGTGACGTCACTGGTGTGGCAGGAAAAAGATCCTTGTAAAATCTTGTGCAGTCGTTGATTTCTTCATCAACACTCGGCCTTGTCCGTAACCTCCCGGAGTTACATGAATGAACACGTGTATAGCAGGCTAAGTGGAAAACACGCGAAAGATTTCGCCGCGTAATACCGATGTACGTAGGCTGTCGCCCTGGCTGTTGTGACTTTTCCCTTCTTCACTGAAGATAATGCAGTCGTCATCTTATACAGGTGATCAGCTGAAGTTCCATATTTGCTTAATGCTGATACCTGTAGACTGTCGTCATCGGTCTCAATGAAGCTCCGTAAAATAACGTGTTGAATACACAATGGTTCTTGTAGAGTTGATACTTCGCTACGATGAGCATGAAAAACGATGTCACGCTGAGGACTGCGACAATGCCAATGCTAGGCCAGTGATAACTGTCAAGCTGTCTCTTTCCTCACAAGAGTCAAGCCCGCTGATGTTGGATCTGTCTAGCCCAAAACAAGTACGTCTAGTAGTTGTGTAAGTTCTGCAATGGGAGTCGTTGATGATCTTGTAGTTCTCATCAATCTCTGGAGCCTTCGTGAAGGGTTCCATCTGAAGTAGTGGGAATTTCCTGGCGTTGAACGTGGGGACATGTTGACTGTGGAACTTCGTAGCCTTACCAAGGCCGCGTTGAGATTCTCCGATACTTGAGCAATCAGTCGATAGGTAAAAGGTGAACGTATCAATTCAACGTTAGATATCTTGTACGTGTGTGCTTCTGATCCACGCCCACGTGAGTCACTGCCTGCCTGAAGACCTGCCTGAAGACCAGAGAGCAGGTGAATTTTCCATGTATCGGAGAATATAATTCCACTATCATCTTCATATCTAGATGCCTCTTGTTCTGAAGACCGTTGCCGTTGTGCTTCCTCCCTACGTGGAGATCTGCGTGGAGACATTCGCGAATGCCTTCGTTGAGACGTGCGTGGAGTGAAGATCTTCCTGAAGACCTGCGCGAAGGAGACCGATCCGTATAATAGATCTTCTCTGGAGTCTTGAGACGTATTTTTGCACCTTAGTGAAGGTGTAGATTCTCTTCTGTGGGATGTGAGGTACGTTCGCGCAGGTCCCTGATGGCTGTCCGATCTGAGGTCGAGGATGATCTGCGATGCTCCGGTGAACGTCTGGTTCTCCTTCGTGAATGCTCCTTCTCTACTGCAGGCTCATCGTTGTCTGGGCTGACAGGTTTCTGGGGAAGTTGCCGTGGATGACTGTTAAGTGTGTGATCCTTCACGAACGTTCCCTTCTTCACGCAGGTTGCCATCTTCAATCGGATGCGCTCTGCAGGCTGCTTGTTCTTCGTGCAGGTTCGTCGTAGATGGGGTCTTCGCCGCAGCCTTCTCCTGCGCGAACCTCGGCTCCATCAGGTCCATCATCTGCTGAGTAAACTGCTGCATGAAGATACCCGGGTTGAAATTCTGCGCTGACAACTGCTGCTGCAAAGATGACGACACATCTGCGAGTGCTGAGGTTTCTTCCAAGGCCTGCCTGTCGTCTCTGGTCTCTGAAGTCTGCGTTGACAGGACGTCAGACTGCGTTGAGATGACTGCTGACGTCACAGTAGAAGAGGACCTCGTCTTCTTCTTAACTGCTACCTCAGGAATCAGGATGTTAGGACGTCTGACTGCGTTGAGATGACTGCTGACGTCACTGTAGAAGAGGACCTCGTCTTCTTCTTAACTGCTACTTCAGGAATCAGGATGTTAAGACATCTGACTGCATTGCGATGACTGCTGACGTCACAGTAGAAGAGGACCTCGTCTTCTTAACTGCTACTTCAAGAATCAGGATGTTAAGACATCTGACTGCATTGCGATGACTGCTGACGTCACAGTAGAAGAGGACCTCGTCTTCTTCTTAACTGCTACCTCAGGAATCAGGATGTTAGGACGTCTGACTGCGTTGAGATGACTGCTGACGTCACTGTAGAAGAGGACCTCGTCTTCTTCTTAACTGCTACCTCAGGAATCAGGATGTTAGGACGTCTGACATCAGGATGGGCGGCTCATCGTATACATCTGCTTCGTCCGAAGGGGTAGATCTCTGCGGCGAAAGACCTCGTCTTCTCCGCCGCCCCATAGGAAGACTTCGTCAAAGTCTCATCTGCAGACGACTTCTTCTTCTCAGAAGACGATGCCCTGGTCTTCTTAGACTGTGACAAAGGTAGTTGTGATGATGATGATCTCTTCCTGGATCCGGAGCTGCCATCTGCCACAGTCACAAGCTCTGTAGTAGCAACCGGTAAATCACTGGAATGGTGAATCTCATCAGACAGCAATAAACGGTTATCAACGCATTCACTTTGTTTAGACATGACTTGTAAAAGTCGTCTAGACCTGTCCTTGGCACGTCTAAGAATAAAATATAAATAATTATTAAATTCAATTTCAGATAATTGCTCACAAAGTTTACAGCGAAGGCTGGAAGTAGAAGTGCGATTAGGACATAATAAATGCGGATCTGCAACCGACAAACGAACCTGCAACGAATGCAAAATTTCATCACTTGTAAACAAAATGAAAAATCATGTCAACAACGTGAATAAACAAATAATTTGGACAAAATTTCAAACCATATTGCTGGTATATCCTTCCTAAATGCCGTATACAGCAAATTTAGTAGTAAATGCCTAAATATAAAAGGATATAGTGCCGTATAGGGGACCCAGGCGCTCTCACAACCGACCTCTAGGGCGAAGAAGGAGAGAGTGACAAGCTTGGCTGGTTAGGTGACCAAAATGGCCCCAAAGGGCAAAGGGAGGCTACCCTTCGGGTGAGTGATTTTACGTCCACTTTTTTTAAGGGAGCTTCGAAAGGGGATTCAAGTGTTCCAGTATAGTTCACAAGAGGAAGGAGACAAGCAAAAGAGCATGAGTCAGGATAAGGAAAAACTGTATGTTTCTCTTTTCTTAATTATAACAAAAGACTCAACGCCTAAACAATGAAATTTGATATTACCATAACCGTCACGTCCTCCATCAGTGTCGGCACCTCTAGCTTGCAACTGTGCGTGGGACACGTGGGCGTCTTCAGGAACAATGACATCGTCATCCCCAGCGGCTCTGCGTACATTTAGGGAACCTGGAGACCCTTCTGAAAACATTTACACAAAACATCTAATGCAATATCATCCTTCTCAGTTGCTTGATGTTACAATGCATCTTGCTTGTCAGTCCGAGGTAAGCTGTTGCATCAGTATGGCGCAGTATTACGGACAATCAGCATTTCAGTATCGGTGGTTTCAAAGGCAAGAAATGGGACAATGCATCAGCAGAGTCCGTATTTGTGGAAGCCTTGACCTTTCTTTTTGATATGTGTTAAATTCATAATAGAAATCTGAAACTTTGTCTGTTTATATTGAGTGAAGTGATATTCGATATTTGAAGCAGGTGAATATATTCTGAATAAATCAACTTCAGTAGATGACATAGTAGCATCGTGGTTCAAATTGCGAAAACATCAACAAGTAACACGGAAAGTAAGTGTTCATCACATATATGAATAACACACTATCCAAACAGATGTATATTGTTCTTACTTGTTCGTCTCCCACCTTCCCCTGCCACGGAGTCCTCGTCAACAGCAGGACGACGTAGTGGTTGGCCGTGTTCGTCATACAGTCCCATGCTGTCTGCATCTCCACCGGCCGTCGTGAGTGTTGCTGGCCCCGATCCATGCAGTTCCCTCTGTGATCTGGCAGCGTCCTTCCCTGGTGGGGTCCCGCCCACCCCGCCACGAGGTGCTGCAATAAGCACAGATAAAGGTTTGAATTGTTTGAATGTATGAATGTACAATTGTACGATGTTACAGTGGATATGCAGACATACCGTGTAGAACCGAAGTCAGATAATAATCAGTTTAAATGGGGGTACAGGCACCGTTATTCATTGATTGAGTATGTGCACTGTTAATTGTGTCTTTCAAGAATTATGCTCTTAGAGACTCTTCGGGTGGACATCAGACAACATTTCTGTTGACAAGCATGCACCTCTGTCCTACCTCTGTGATACCGAGACTCGGAATGTAGGCGGTAGTGATATAAATATAATCCACATACTAATAACTGGTCCTACCTGTACCAGAGTTGTCTGTGTCAGGTGCTGACGATCCCCGGTCTCCTGGTCTCCTCAGGGCGGCTCCGTGTTCCCCACCTGTCATCCCGTCTCGGTCAGACGGTCGAGCAGTGGACATGACGTGTGTGCTGAATCCAGGATCCTCCATCTCACTTTGGGAGGACGGTGTGTCTTGACCATCGGGCAGCTTGCCGTTTCCTGAAACACATGACCACAACTCCAAGATTGCAATCTGAGAAGCCGATCGTTACTACATCTGTTTGAGGCACCACAGATATAGTCTTCGCTTTCAGGTAGACAGATATAAGGTAGACTGATATAAGGTAGACTGATATACAACAGGTAGACTGATATAAGGTAGACTGATATAAGGTAGACTGATATAAGGTAGACTGATATAAGGTAGACTGATATAAGGTAGACTGATATAAGGTAGACAGATATAAGATAGACTGATATAAGGTAGACTGATATAAGGTACACTGATATAAGATAGACTGATATAAGGTAGACTGATATACAACAGGAAGACTGATATAAGGTAGACTGATATAAGGTAGACTGATATAAGGTAGACAGATATAAGGTAGACTGATATAAGGTAGACTGATATAAGGTAGACAGATATAAGGTAGACTGATATAAGGTAGACAGACTGATATAAGGTAGACTGATATAAGGTAGACTGATATAAGGTAGACTGATATAAGGTAGACTGATATACAACAGGTAGACTGATATAAGGTAGACTGATATAAGGTAGACTGATATAAGGTAGACTGATATACAACAGGTACACTGATATAAGGTAGACTGATATAAGGTAGACTGATATAAGGTAGACTGATATAAGGTAGACTGATATAAGGTAGACTGATATATGGTAGACTGATATAAGGTAGACAGACTGATATAAGGTAGACTGATATAAGGTAGACTGATATAAGGTAGACTGATATACAACAGGTAGACTGATATAAGGTAGACTGATATAAGGTAGACTGATATAAGGTAGACTGATATAAGGTAGACTGATATAAGGTAGACTGATATACAGCAGAGAGACTGATATAAGGTAGACTGATATAAGGTAGACTGATATAAGGTAGACTGATATAAGGTAGACTGATATAAGGTAGACTGATATAAGGTAGACAGATATAAGGTAGACTGATATAAGGTAGACTGATATAAGGTAGACAGATATAAGGTAGACTGATATAAGGTAGACTGATATAAGGTAGACTGATATAAGGCAGACAGACTGATATAAGGTAGACTGATATAAGGTAGACTGATATAAGGTAGACTGATATAAGGTAGACTGATATAAGGTAGACTGATATACAACAGGTAGACTGATATAAGGTAGACTGATATAAGGTAGACTGATATAAGGTAGACTGATATACAACAGGTACACTGATATAAGGTAGACTGATATAAGGTAGACGGATATAAGGTAGACTGATATAAGGTAGACTGATATCAGGTAGACTGATATATGGTAGACTGATATACAACAGGTAGACTGATATAAGGTAGATTGATATAAGGTAGACTGATATAAGGTAGACTGATATACAACAGGTACACTGATATAAGGTAGACTGATATAAGGTAGACTGATATAAGGTAGACTGATATAAGGTAGACAGATATAAGGTAGACTGATATAAGGTAGACTGATATAAGGTAGACTGATATAAGGCAGACTGATATAAGGTATACTGATATACAACAGGTAGACTGATATAAGGTAGACTGATATAAGGTAGACCGATATACAACAGGTACACTGATATAAGGTAGACTGGATATAAGGTAGACAGATATAAGGTAGACTGATATAAGGTAGACTGATATAAGGTAGACTGATATAAGGTAGACTGATATACAGCAGGTAGACTGATATAAGGTAGACTGATATAAGGTAGACTGATATAAGGTAGACTGATATAAGGTAGACTGATATAAGGTAGACTGATATAAGGTAGACTGATATAAGGTAGACTGATATAAGGTAGACTGATATAAGGTAGACTGATATACAACAGGTAGACTGATATAAGGTAGACTGATATAAGGTAGACTGATATAAGGTAGACTGATATAAGGTAGACTGATATACAACAGGTAGACTGATATAAGGTAGACTGATATAAGGTAGACTGATATAAGGTAGACTGATATAAGGTACACTGATATAAGGTAGACATATAAGGTAGATTGATATACAGCTGGTAGACTGATATAAGGTAGACTGATATACAGCAAGGTCTGTTATCTAGTGTCAACCCTGCTATGGAATTTGACAAATTTGTAAACTGCACGACCGTTATTACTTCCGGGTTGTCTTAAACGTTCAGCTGACATGACACATAGTTATTTAACACATATCATAATATAAAACACCAGGATCTATCACATCATTGTATAAGACATATCATGGTATAACCCACTGTTATATAACATTCATCGTGATATAATACAGTGTTATATAACATATATCATGGTATGACACGCTGACTGACTGAGGTTAGTTTTACGCCGCTTTTATTCCAGCAATATCACGGTGGGGGACACCAGAAATGGGCTTAACACTTTGTGCCTATGTGGGGAATCGATCCCGGATCCTCGGCGTGACGAGCCAACGCTTTAACCACTAGGCTACCCCACCGCCCATATAACACGCTGAGATCTACCAATCCACGATATAACAGTCAATAATTCAGATATAAACATTCTGTTTTGGGAAATCAGAGGTATATATAACCCAACTGAAACGACTCTAACATCGATTTAAAACCTTACTCTACGCGTTTGGTTTTAAATAAAAATGTTTATCTCCATTGTGCCATACTCGCGTTACTTAGATTTTAAAAACGAACTATTTACCGTCGCGACGGTGCTGCTGCGCTAATCGGTTCAGAGATATATAACGTGACTATATACCTCAGAATGACTGTTAATAACCAATCGCAGTCCAGTATTTACTGAAGTCATGGAAGAATATAATATAACATGTGATAACACACCATAAAATAATACACAATGCTATACCACAGAAGTATACAACCCATCATTAAATAACACAGCATGACATAACACCCCATCATATAACTAACTAATTTGGTGACCTGAAGCACACTCACTCACTTCAAGGAAATCAACACTGATTTATAGACGGGGTTTCGTGAGGACGAGAATATCGTGAAGATTCAACACTGCCTAGTTCAACAAACTGGCACGCGTCTATTGTAGCCTGTTAAAAACAATAAACATTTTGCCCATTTCAACATCAATCCATACCTTGAGTCATTACCTCAAGCTCTGGACTACCTACCTGAGAGTACGGCAATATTCCGACCCCTGCCATTGTCTCCGCTGCTGCCCCCGGATGGTCTCAACTGGGAGTGGGAAACACTGACACCTTCAGGAACTATGACGTCTTCATCTCCTGGAGCTCTCCGCACATCCAGAGACCTTGGCGAGTCGCCTGTGAAAAGGATCACCCAAAGACTTGTACAGAGTATCAGGCGATATGCGTACAGAGAGCCACTGACTTGATCTGGACATAGCCACAAAATATGGGGAATACCATGAACAAACATCCCCAACCCAATCCGAGTATAAATAGCATTTTACTGAGTCAAATTCCTCTTTTTAATGAGCCTTGGCTTATAGAAACTAAAGTGTTATTTCACATGTGTTGTTCCAAGTGAACATCCAACAACAATTTAAGCTGTCGTGTTCCAATATTTGATATTAACGTCACCTTCACGTGTGTCGGCACCTCTAGCTTGCAACTGTGCGTGGGACACGTGGGCGTCTTCGGGAACAATCGCATCCTCGTCCCCAGCGGCTCTACGTACATTCAGGGAACCTGGAGACCCTTCTGAAAAATATCACGTTTTAAAATGATAACTTCATGATCAACAATCAGTAGGCATCGTTATATTGAGAATTTTACATCTCATACTGTCGTCAAGTGGAGATATCGTTGCAACCCTTTGTTCCTGTGACGTCACAATTATATGACGTCAATTATCCTGTCGTCATTGAAGCGGTAGATAAATAGAGAATACTACACGAGGTCTCATTACATACGAATTATACGAAATTATACGAATTATACGAATTATAGCGAAAGCGAGGTCAAATAACATAGGAAGGTCACGAGTTTCGTAAAATTCGTATGTAATGAGACCGAGTGTGGTATTTTATTTATTACCCACGTCTTACATGCATTAAATTGAAAAATAGTGTATTTTTGTTAATATTTTGGTTTCAAACCGAAACCGATTTCATAAAGAGGTTGCGGAAGAGTTTTGTACTATAGTACAATATTTGCATGACGTCACACTGTAATGACGTCACTGCCTTGGTAACCGACGTCATGATTCATGTCAGTTGTCATCGCCTCGTACAGCCTCCTACAGTAAACTACTCCGTAGCACCCCGCTTCTTGGTTTGCAGTTGCTACATTCGGCTAACATCACTGGTGGAAACATTGCGTTTATGTTTTTCGACGGATATAATGTCTCAGTTCGACTCACAATTAAACAGCGACACGGCAACGTTCGCGATGTTTACATTCCCACAATGCATTTAAGTTGTAGAATGAATGAATTCACGTGTTTGTTATGAATGAAAAAATAGTTACGTCAGAATGTGACCTAATTGAGAGGTCATCGGTTATCCAATCAAATCGTTAGAATCTCAGGTCAAGTCGTTACGACACAGGTCAACGCGATACGACACTCGTGTGACGTACGAGATTAGTATGCAACTACCCATACGTTGACCACGTGGGTAATAATACTGTTTACAACATACCGGTGAAAACTGTTTACAAACTGATAAATGTGGATTAGGTAGAACAGATAGAACTTCGTCATTTTGTCATTTGTGATCAAATATGCCTGTATTGGTCAATGATAGATTGATTCCACGTCATGCCCCGGAACTTGTTACTGCTGCAGTAACACGAACACATACACAGGCGTGATTCTCTGTATTTTCTGGTAAGCATAGGTCAAAAGGTCAAAAGGTCAAGGAACAAGCAATGCGTTAAACATTTTGGGAACACCCGGAATATATTGACGCTGTAAAAATGAGATACCTGTAAATGAAAAGTGAGGTAACAGATGAGCGCAGGTTTATTCTAGTGAACAGACACAAGACGGACATACACTCAGGGTGTGGGGTGTGGTTGTGGTGGTGGCGGTGGGAATATACCCACGCCTTAACTGAGCATCCGGCAAAGGTAACTGTTGGAGGAATGTTCCACTTATTGGTCTCCAAACTCGCTTTCGTGTGACTACTGGATCCTTTCCCAGGTCCTAACATTCTAGCACAATCGAGCAAAATGCCACTCCAGACGCTGTCTTTGAGTCATCGTTAGACGCCTGATTATCCTTCGGGGCATCAAACCAACAGCTCTGAGACGTCTATGCACTGTCCGGGTTGCCAAACGTCTGTTGCATCAAACCAACAGCTCTGAGACGTCTATGCACTGTCCGGGTTGACAAACGTCTGTTGCTTCAAGGAAACAGCTCTGAGACGTCTATGCACTGTCCGGGTTGACAAACGTCCTGGTTGACAAACGTCTGTTCCTTCAAGCCAACAGCTCTGAGACGTCTATGCACTGTCCGGGTTGACAACGTCTGTTGCTTCAAACCAACAGCTCTGAGACGTCTATGCAATGTTCTGGTTGACAAACGTCTGTTGCTTCAAACCAACAGCTCTGAGACGTCTATGCAATGTCCGGGTTGACAAACGTCAGCTGCTTGAAACCAACAGCTCTGAGACGTCTATGCAATGTCCTGGTTGACAAACGTCTGTTGCTTGAAACCAACAGCTCTGAGACGTCTATACACTGTCCGGGTTGACAAACGTCTGTTGCATCAAACCAACAGCTCTGAGACGTCTATGCACTGTCCTGTCCGGGTTGACAAACGTCTGTTGCTTGAAACCAACAGCTCTGAGACGTCTATACACTGTCCGGGTTGACAAACGTCTGTTGCATCAAACCAACAGCTCTGAGACGTCTATGCACTGTCCGGGTTGACAAACGTCTGTAGCTTCAAGGAAACAGCTCTGAGACGTCTATACACTGTCCGGGTTGCCAAACGTATGTTGCTTCAAACCAACAGCTCTGAGACGTCTATGCACCGTCCTGGTTGACAAACGTCTGTTGCTTCAAGCCAACAGCTCTGAGACGTCTATACACTGTCCGGGTTGACAAACGTTTGTTGCTTCAAACCAACAGCTCTGAGACGTCTAAGCAATGTTCTGGTTGACAAACGTCTGTTGCTTCAAACCAACTCTCCGGGTTGACAAACGTTTGTTGCTTCAAACCAACAGCTCTGAGACGTCTATACACTGTCCGGGTTGACAAACGTCTGTTGCTTCAAACCAACAGCTCTGAGACGTCTATGCACTGTCCGGGTTGACAAACGTCTGTTGCTTCAAACCAACAGCTCTGAGACGTCTTTGCACCGTCCGGGTTGACAAACGTCTGTTTCTTCAAATGACTGTTCATGGGTTCACGCCTCACCGAAAGGCGAAGGTTGCGGTCCACTACTGGAGTGGTGTTGCTGGGTTACTCTGTCCTCGATCGATCCTTGACAGCAGCTCCTGTCTGTTGGTGTTTCCGGACAAGTCTACTGATGATAGAGTGACAGTAACCAAGCTGACACCCGGTGGCCTTCAATAACCTGCCAGCTGCATGCATACCCACCATTTGCCATCTCAATGCCAATTAAAGTCCTCTCCTCGATATGTTAGGCGAGTAAAGGAGTGAGTGAGTGAGTGAGTGAGTTGGGTTATACGCCGCTTTTAGCAATATTCCAGCAACATCACGGCGGGAGACACCAGGGAGTGATGGAAGGCATGTTCACAAGTAATGCATTAATCAACGGCCACGCATAGATACTGCTGGTCAGCCCTTCAGTGGGTAAAATTCTTCACATGGGTTTTGTTTGCGGATTGACAAACACCTTAAACTGAAACTTTGTTTTTCATTGCTTGAAGTGTGCACGTAAACAATGGCATCAATGGCATATCATCATCCATAGCTACATCACAAGGATGAAACTTGTCATGGGGTGCCTAAGCACGTTTCATGTGTATATATTGTTCTTACTTGTTCGTTTATTTACATGACTACGGAGAACATCAAAGAGAATCAGTTGGCACCGTTATATCATGAATGTATCTTCCAAAACTGGTCCCAGAAGAGATAGGCTACATTGAATAATGAACATTAAGATTATACTATTTTTGATGCTGTATATTTTTTTCTTTATCTCCAGTATTTGATAATATAAAAACAAGATTACTTAACGTTTTGCATAATGACACACTATCCAAACAGATGTATAATATTGTTCTTACTTGTTCGTCTCCCACCTTCCCCTGCCAGGGAGTCCTCGTCAACAACAGGACGACGTAGTGGTTGTCCGTGTTGATCATACAGTCCCATGCTGTCTGCATCTCCACCGGCCGTCGTGAATGTTGCAGGCCCCGATCCTTGCAGTTCCCTCTGTGATCTGGCAGCGTCCTTCCCCTGGTGTGGGCCCGTCTTTTCCATTATGCAGTCCTGCCAAGATTATTGTGCCCATGCATTAACGACATATCTACTGCAGAGGCGACTCTTCATTCACACCTTCGTTACATTTACGTAATATTTAATATTTCTGAGAACCGTCAAATGAATACAATCATGAGTATTGTCTCTGTGCATTAACGACATTAATTATACATGATGGCGACGCAGGAGGAGACAACTCTTCTTCCACACCTACGTAATATTTCAGATAAATTTGTTCAGAATATATAACTATGACTTATGTGTGTGAGTGAGTATTGTTTGCCTCTCTTGGAAAAGAGTTCCAGTAATATAACGGTGGGGTTAAAAGCCATGTGTGGCGTCATCAAGCGCTGACTTTCATGAGGAGTCAAACTGTTTCCAAACCAGGAACACCAACACCTACATGAGTTAAGATCTCTTCATGATTAGTTACTCAATAATGCCTGTACTGTCGAGCTTAGATTTGGTCCTACTTTCAGCTTGTTTTAAAAGTTGTGATCCATTGATAACATAAGGGTACCTGCATCACCGTCATGTCCGCCGACACCTTTGGCTTGCAACTGTGCGTGGGACACTTGGGCGTCTTCAGGAACAATGACATCGTCATTCCCAGCGGCTCTACGTACATTTAGGGAACCTGGAGACCCTTCTGAAAAAAATATCACAGTTCTGCAGTGACCATCTGAAAGTATTCTCCAAGATAACATAGTCAATGAGTAACTGATTCGGATTCGTTTACCAATATCAACGACGTTCCTGCGACGCCACAGTGTGTGTGCGGAGAAAAGCCAAATCAATGATCTTCACTAGCTATAGCCACTTTGATGGCAACCATTATCATGGACAGAACGGCAGCTGTTGTTTGTTCAGACCACAAGATTGTTTCATGTTTTGGATCATGTCACACTATCCAAACAGATGTATATTGTTCTTACTTGTTCGTCTCCCACCTTCCCCTGCCAGGGAGTCCTCGTCAACAACAGGACGACGTAGTGGTTGTCCGTGTTGATCATACAGTCCCATGCTGTCTGCATCTCCACCGGCCGTCGTGAGTGTTGCTGGCCCCGATCCTTGCAGTTCCCTCTGTGATCTGGCAGCGTCCTTCCCTGGTGGGGCTCCGTCTTTTCCATTCCGCAGTCCTGCCAAGATTAATGTCCGTTTAATACCAACAATATATATGATGGAGACGTCACTAGCCCCGCCCACTCCACCACGTGTTGCTTCCAACAATGTTGTTGTCGTTTGTTAACAGCACACGTGGTGGAGGTGTTGGGACAGGCGGCTCTTCCCTTTCATAATTATTACATTTCAGTTCAAGGAATTGGAATTCGGGGGTCGGTCATGGTTTCGGCAGGGACACTGGTCGTACTACACTGCACGTGGTCGACAGTCATCTTACCGGACAGCGTTACCGGGACGAGATTCTGGCTCCTATAACAGTGCCATTCCTGCACGCTATGCAGGGCTTTTATGGCCGACCCTCTCTACTGCAAGACGACAACGTTAGGCCTCATAGGGCCAGAATTGTCACGGAATTCCTTAGGCTGCAGGGTGTAGAGCGGGTGGAGTTGCCAACATGCTCGCCAGACCTCAGCCCAATTGAGCATGCCTGAGAAGAACTCGGTCGACCAGCACAAGTGGATCTCCCAGGACTCCGCAAAGCTCTAATAGAAGAATGGAATACGATTCCGCAACCTTTCGTTATGAACTTGAGAAGGAGCATGAGAACAGGTGCACCCAAGATACTGAAACACCGAGTGCTTCATGTTTGTCATTTTGATTTTGGGGGGTTGGTCTATACAACTGATGTTTGCTAGTGCTGTTTGAACTGTTTGTCTGTGTGTCACGATGTGTCCACACATTAAGCATTATGATGACACTCTTAGTTCTATTGTTTCTGAGAAACTTTTCTTTACATGTGCTATATATCACTTGACTTTTTATTAATGACGCCTGGTATATAGAACTTAAAATAGCTATGGGTTTTTTTTCAACTAGGCCTTTTAATTTGGTCTTTTAACCATCATTCAAGATACCATTTTAAAGGGAACAATAACAAAACATTTGCATATTATCAAAATATTTAGAAACATGTTATAACTTATGTCACAATCCACAATGGGTGGTAACAACTACCTACAGCACTATTTAGACAGGAAGAGGCATTTGCACGTGCATTGCCATAGTGATTGTGCAATTGACAATCAAAGCTATGAATGAACGCGTCAAAATAGTAAACTATCAACAAGAGTACAGGCATGAACAATGTACTGAGAAAATCACCAAATCAATTAGTTTGTTTATCAATGAGGATAAAAGAAATAGAGGATGAATGGCATATGACGTTTTTCATAATTATATTGTGTACGCGAACCTATGGAGAGTACATCTCATTTGCATACTAAAGCTTGCATCGGAAACGTACATTTTGACTTTGAAATTTCAAGGGGGAAAAATGACACAATTTGCTCTCCTGTCAACTCATCTATTTCGGATGATTTAACAAACAGTGTTAAAAACAAAAGTTGGGAAAAACGATAGTCATACAATATTTAACGATCAAACTTTAGTTGTGTTCAAACCTAAGAAATAAACGCCAAAAATGATTTTATCTATATTTCCGTGAGTACTCTAGCACGTCACGCCGAAGACCCGGTTTGGAATTCCTACCTGGGTACACTGTCTAAAGCCCTTTCCTGCGTTCCCTGTCGTTATATTGCTGGACTAAGGCTAAAAGTAGCGTAAAGACTCACTCGCATAACCACTCACCCACCAACTCACTCACTCACTCACTTGAGAATCAGCGAGTAGATCTTATTTTCATCATGTTACTAAACTTAAAGTCCATCTTATTACGTCAGTCACTCGAGTAGCATTTAGCACCTGCAACACCGTCACGTCCTCCATCAGTGTCGGCACCTCTAGCTTGTAGCTGTGCGTGGGACACGTGGGCGTCTTCGGGAACAATGACATCCTCGTCCCCAGCGGCTCTACGTACATTCAGGGAACCTGGAGACCCTTCTGAAACATACCGTTCAGATGAATAACAACGGAGAAACAGCATAAAGAACCAATAGCTATCGTGATGGTATCAATGTATCTTCCACAACTAGTTCCTAGAAGAGATAGGCTACACTAAATAATAAACACCCAGATCAATTTTAATGCTGTATTATTTCTTCTTTTAAGTCCAGGGATAAATAATTGAACGAAACGACACTATGTCTACTCTGATAAAATCTGCATAATATAAACAAGATGTTTTCAACTTTTTGATAACGAAACTACAATTTAAACAGATGTATATTGTTCTTACTTGGTCGTGGTTCAAATTGCGAAAACATCAACAAGTAATACGGAAAGTAAGTGTTCATCACATATATGAATAACACACTATCCAAACAGATGTATAGTGTTCTTACTTGTTCGTCTCCCACCTTCCCCTGCCAGGGAGTCCTCGTCAACAACAGGACGACGTAGTGGTTGTCCGTGTTGATCATACAGTCCCATGCTGTCTGCATCTCCACCGGCCGTCGTGAGTGTTGCTGGCCCCGATCCTTGCAGTTCCCTCTGTGATCTGGCAGCGTCCTTCCCTGGTGGGGCTCCGTCTTTTCCATTCCGCAGTCCTGCCAAGAGTATTGTGTCCGCGCATTAACGACATATATACTGGAGACGCGACTCGTCATTCACACCATCATTAAATTTACGTAATATTTCAGAGAACATTCTTCAGAATATAGCTATGTGTTATGTGTGTGTATTGTTTTTTGGAAAGGTGTTCCAGTAAGGTAACGGATGGCTTCAAATGGCCATCATACAGTGTAGCCAGGTGTGGAATCGAACGCTGGCTTTCATTGTGAGGACCGAACGTGTTAAGAAGAGGTAACCCCAACACCTGCATGAGTTACGATCTCTGTGTGGTAATGCCTGTACTGTCGAGCATAGATTTGGTCTTACTTTCAGCATGTTCCAAACCTTGCAATGTATTGATAGCACAATAAGGGTACCTGCGTCACCGTCATGTCCGCCGACACCTCTAGCTTGCAACTGTGCATGGGACACGTGGGCGTCTTCAGGAACAATGACATCGTCATCCCCAGCGGCTCTACGTACATTCAGATTAGCTGGAGACCCTTCTGTAAAATATCACAGTTCTGCAGTGACCATCGGAAAGTGTTCTGCAAGATGCCGAATGCATTTAGTAACTGATTAAGATTCGTTTACCAACATCAACGACGTTCCTGCGAAGCCACAGTTTGTGTACGGTGTGTGTATTTGCACAGTGCGTGTAAATAATCTTCACTAGCCATAGCCACTTTGATGGCAACCATTATCATGGCCAGAACGGCAGCTGTTGTTTGTTCAGACCACAAGATTATTTCATGCTTTGGATCATGTCACACTATCCAAACAGATGTATATTGTTCTTACTTGTTCGTCTCCCACCTTCCCCTGCCACGGAGTCCTCGTCAACAACAGGACGACGTAGTGGTTGTCCGTGTTGATCATACAGTCCCATGCTGTCTGCATCTCCACCGGCCGTCGTGAGTGTTGCTGGCCCCGATCCTTGCAGTTCCCTCTGTGATCTGGCAGCGTCCTTCCCTGGTGGTGCCCCGCCCACCCCGCCATGTGGTGCTGTAAATAGTGTTTTGTTCGTTTATTAACATCAAACCTGTCACGTGAGTACAGGGGCTCTGAGTTACATTTCAGTTCCGAGAATTTGAAAATATAGTTTTAAATAAGCTTCAAACACTGTACCGACGTGAGGAATTAGACCAAACACTCCAACCTCCTGGCTGAACTGCCGCCACGATGAAATAAGAAACGCATGTGCATGTTATCTTTAGTAATTTTGGACATAAAGGGCCGCAGGTCGCTGTACAGAGTTCCGTCCCTTGGACACACCAAATCGTGGGTTCGAATCCAATTTATCCTGACATGTACACGTTTCAGTGACTCACACTTACTCACTCACTCACTGACTCAAACCCACCCACCCACTCACTCACACACCAACTCACTCACCCATCCACTCACCCACTCACTCACTCACTCACTCACTCACTCACTCACTCACTCACTCACTCACCCACTCACTCACGCACTCACTCACCCACTCACTCACTCACCCACTCACTCAACTCTCGCTCACTCACCCAAATCTCACTCACTTAATCCGTTATATGATTATTTCTAAACTGACATCCCTTATTGGGATGTCCTCAGTCAAGTCTTGCTAATATATTTACTATTTAATACCTATCAATGGTCGGCCTTCGTCTCATATATCAACTCATATATTTATATATGCAGTTCTCTAACGCCAGTCTTGTGTTTCATCTGCCAAGACGTACATACCTTGCGCTCTGAGGTCGTCTTGTGTTTCATCTGCCAAGACGTACATACCTTGCGCTCTGAGGTCGTCTTGTGTTTCATCTGCCAAGACGTACATACCTTGCGCTCTGAGGTCGTCTTGTGTTTCATCTGCCAAGACGTACATAACTTGCGCTCTGAGGTCGTCTTGTGTTTCATCTGCCAAGACGTACATACCTTGCGCTCTGAGGTCGTCTTGTGTTTCATCTGCCAAGACGTACATACCTTGCGCTCTGAGGTCGTCTTGTGTTTCATCTGCCAAGACGTACATACCTTGCGCTCTGAGGTCGTCTTGTGTTTCATCTGCCAAGACGTACATAACTTGCGCTCTGAGGTCGTCTTGTGTTTCATCTGCCAAGACGTACATAACTTGCGCTCTGAGGTCGTCTTGTGTTTCATCTGCCAAAACGTACATACCTTGCGCTCTGAGGTCGTCTTGTGTTTCATCTGCCAAGACGTACATACCTTGCGCTCTGAGGTCGTCTTGTGTTTCATCTGCCAAGACGTACATACCTTGCGCTCTGAGGTCGTCTTGTGTTTCATCTGCCAAGACGTACATAACTTGCGCTCTGAGGTCGTCTTGTGTTTCATCTGCCAAAACGTACATACCTTGCGCTCTGAGGTCGTCTTGTGTTTCATCTGCCAAGACGTACATACCTTGCGCTCTGAGGTCGTCTTGTGTTTCATCTGCCAAGACGTACATACCTTGCGCTCTGAGGTCGTCTTGTGTTTCATCTGCCAAGACGTACATACCTTGCGCTCTGAGGTCGTCTTGTGTTTCATCTGCCAAGACGTACATACCTTGCGCTCTGAGGTCGTCTTGTGTTTCATCTGCCAAGACGTACATACCTTGCGCTCTGAGGTCGTCTTGTGTTTCATCTGCCAAGACGTACATAACTTGCGCTCTGAGGTCGTCTTGTGTTTCATCTGCCAAAACGTACATACCTTGCGCTCTGAGGTCGTCTTGTGTTTCATCTGCCAAGACGTACATACCTTGCGCTCTGAGGTCGTCTTGTGTTTCATCTGCCAAGACGTACATACCTTGCGCTCTGAGGTCGCCCATGCTGGAAGAACCTGCAGCACCTCTCGGCGCCGCCATCTTGACTGCCACCGGTGTAGACTCGTTTATCTCTGGGGGGTCGGCGTCTGTAGCTGTCCCCCTCGGTACACCGCGGAGCTTTGTGTGTGGAGCTGTAATTGACATTAGTCAGTCAGTTAGTTGTGACACTGCCTTGAACGCTGTAATACAGATGAGCTTGAACCTAGAATCACAGCGAACGGGGAGTCGAACCAACAGGATCCTGACTCGTCGAAGGGACGTCACCCCCTCAGATAAATATGTTTGAGTTGCTGCAAATATGTTGCAAATACTTTCAGAAATATTTTGAACATTTCTTTAAACATTCATTAGACCTTTGACATAAATCATAGTGACTGTTCACGTGTGCAGCTTTACTGACTTCTGGAAAAGGAGTAGCTTCCATTGACGAGTGACATTGCAATTTTTCGCTCTGTCGACCATAATCACAAGACACTATAAAAGTGAGTCAAAGTCAATATTTCACAATGGGTATTACTACTGAACAGTTCAGAAGTCGGATCGGGTGTTTCAATCCTGTACTGATTCACATACTGACCAGAAAAATCCGCAAATCTGTGGCCTCTCGCATACCCCGAATGCACGCCATGGCGAGCATGGCTACCCGCATCACAGTGCTCAACTTAATACTTATGTTGCTGGTCCGAGCGGTTGTAGAGTCCAACCCCGTACCCACAGGTAACCAAGATGAAGACCAGAGAGTGGTCAGGAGCTCGGGGCCCGGAAAACAACAGCGTCTAACCGGACCCGACACGAGACAGTCGAAAGAGGACTCGATGCTCGACGCCATTCAAGTTTGAGGATATCGTCAAATCTAACCAAGACATGCACAGTAAGCTGGAAGATGTTGCTTCATCCTTACGGAACATTAATGAAACAATACATAATGTAGAGATTAAATGCTTGAAATTAGAAAGTGAAAACCAGACTTTGAGAGATTGTGTAAGATGGAAGACAAACTTGATTACCTCGAGAATCAAAACAGACGATCAAATATAATTTTCCCCGGACGACTCGCAGCGAGACTTGGGACTATTGCCAATCAGCTGTTCGAAATGTTATTCGAGACAAACTCGAGTTAGATGATACAAAAATAGCAATCAGTCGAGCTCATCGAATAATGAATGGGAAAGCTGTTATTGCCTTTGTACCCGACGATCATCAGAGACGTAGCATATTTGCAAACTCGACGAAACTGAAAGGTTCGGATTTATGGATTGGTGAAGATTTCTCAAGAACTGTTAGAGAAAACCGTAGAAAACTGAAACCTCTGTTGGTGGATGCAAGAAATAATGATCAACGCGCAGATCTTCGTTACGACAAGCTTGTTGTTGACAATTCCCTGTACATGTGGGATTTTGAAAGTGATACTGCTATTGTTTTGAAAGAACGGCCAATCAGAAGGCAGGACACTCGTGCACTTGACGACGTCGGGACTTCAATAGGGGCGTGGCCTGGCTCTGAGTGACAGCGAAATCGACAATGTCAAGACGATATCGAATGTGTGCTGGAACATTAATGGACTAAAGAGAAAACTTAATAACTGTGACTTTATACACTATGTGTCATCCTTTGATGTTTGTGGACTGTTAGAAATATGGGATAACTGTCAATTATCTTATATCGAAGACAAATTCCCAGATCACTTGATATACACTAATTACAGAGATTTAAATCACAGAGGTGGTGTAACAATTGGACTTCCTCGCACATTACGACCGGGAATACTTCGGGAACTTAGGCTCTAAAAATGACAACAGGACTTTCTGGAGTTAAGTCAAGTCACTGACAGGGTCTCAAGGCCAGTCTAACACCATCACGTCGACACAGTGGACGGACTATTTTACAAGTGTATGTAATATAACTGATATAGCTGTCGACGATGAGATGATTGAGGATGCTTAAACATTGTTTGACGTTATTGATGGATTTGATTGTGTCGTCTGTGATATCGATATTGACATTGATAGTGATGTTGACTGTATTTTAAACGGTTGAATTCTCCAGAGGAGATTGAAGCAGCAGTAAAAGACTTGAAGTGTGGGAAGCTGCTGGGCCAGATGGCATTAAGACTGACATGATCATTTGTTGTATCCATTTGTTATCGCCTTATTTGGTGTTGATTTATAATCATGTTCTCAGCTCCGGTCTATATCCACAGGAATGGGCGAAGGGAATTATAGTGCCCCTACAGAAGAAGGGTAATGTAAATATATACTGAGTCAAAAAAGAAACTTCACATTCTTTCTTCAGGGCACTTTAAAAGAACAAGAGATGGTAAGATGGTTAAATTGTTATTATTTCATTGCTGAGATCTGTGTGATGTACTCGATACACTGACAGTGCCATAATCAGTTCCTTTAGGCTACACCGCCGTTCCAAAACATGGGTATACAGAATGTCAAGTCACAAGAATAAAAATGCGAAATTTCTGAGGTCAATATCGTGTATGGCCGCCCCGCGCATTCACCACTGCCAAACACCGTCTCCTCATCGACTGCCTGATGCTTGTGAACACGTGGTTGGGGATTCTGCGACATTGCTCTTGCAAGGCAGCGCCAAGTTCCTGCAAATTCTGAGGTTGGTTCCTAAGACCACGAAGCCTTCTCCCAAGTGCATCCCAAACTTGCTCTATTGGATTAAAGTCAGGGGACCTCGATGGCCAGTCCATGACGTTGGAACTGTAGACCTGGGCCATGAGCCGCCATTAAAGGAACGAGTTCAGGGGTGAGCACCTGGTCGCGGTAAGCAGCAGCTGTGAGGTTTCCACGGATGACCAGAAGTCGGGAACGGTTGTTCCCACAGAAAGCACCCCACACCATGCACTTTCCGCCCCCGAATCTGTCGACCTCCTGTACACAACATTGGGCATACCGTTCACGACGTCGTCTCCAGACTCTATGCCTGCCATCCGCGAATCTGAGGGTAAACCTGGATTCATCGCTAAAGACGACTCGATTCCAGTCTCTCTAGTCCATCGGAGGTGACTTTGCGCCAACAACAGATGTTGACGTTGATGAAGCGGCGGCAATATTGGCTCACGATATGGGCGTGAAGAATGGAGATTGGCAGCCCGCAACCGATTTCGAATGGTCTTTGAGGGCAGTCAAACTCTAAACATCTCAGCCCTGATTCGTGTAGCCGGCAGAAATCTGTCACGTAGGTGACGTAGGACGATTTGACGGTCTTCTGCTCGTGACGTCACACGTGGACGACCCGACCTTGGGCGATCAGAAGTGGTGCCAGTTTGTTGTAGAGACCTCGCAAGTCATACACAGTACGACGGCTGCATCCCATTGCTCTTGCAACGTCAATAACTGATCTTCCCGCTTGCAACATGCCAACGGCACGTTCACGTTGCACATTTGACAATCGTGGCATTTCAAGTACCGTTAGAACTGTGGTTTAAAAGTGTTTTTTTCAATTCCTGAAGTCAAAGCAAACACGTGCATATGAAGAAAACTTCGATACGAAGATCACGTGATCGACTGCACGTGCACAACCTGATTTGGCACTAACGTCATTTGCACGATGGGTTTGAGTGGGTTTTGCTAACGTTTTTCTAGAGTCGAAAGATAGGGATCCCATTTCGGATACATAGATGTATCATCAGAGAAAAATTATTCATTATTTTTCAAATTACATTTTGTGAAGTTTCTTTTTTGACTCAGTATAGTTGATAATTTTCGTGGTATTTCGCTCACGGATGTTTTGGGTAAAATATTTTGCATTGTCATTAGTAATCGTCTTCAAATTTTTGCAGACTGTTATGATAAGATTCCAGAGGCTCAAGCTGGATTTCGTAAAGGTTATAGTACGACAGATAATATTTTTACTTTACAGTGTCTTGTTCAGAAATATCTTTCGAAAACTGGAGGTCGTTTTATTGCTTATTTGTTGATTTTCGAAAGGCCTTCGATTCAGTCAATAGAACATTATTGTGGTATTCGCTTTTTAAACAAGGTATTCGGGGTAGATTATTGTCAGTTTTAAGAAATATGTATTCTAAGATTTTGGCTTCTGTTCGTCTCAGTCATTCGTCGAACGGTGATTACTTCGAATCAGTGAGTGGTGTCCGGTAAGGCTGTGTTCTAAGTCCATTTCTTTTTGCGATGTTTATAACGGAATTTCAAGGCATGTTACAAAATTCAGGCCTTAGGGGTATCTTTATTGGTTCAGATTATATGGATTTATTGTTATTGTTGTATGCAGATGATCTTAATTTATTTGATCACACTGTGATAGGTTTGCAGAGGAAGATTGATATATTACATAAGTATTGTAGCTCTTGGGGTTCAGTGGTAAATATGAATAAGGCGGAGGTGGTAGTATTTCGTAATAGTGGAAGTGATTTTATAACGGTATTCCAATTAAGACGTCAACATATTACAGTTAACTTGGTGTTTTATTTTCTACTAGATTGTCTTGGTCAAAGTGTACTCATACCCTTGTCAGTAAAGCTAGTACTGCCCTGTTTGCTTTGAAGTGTTTGTCTATAACATATCCAAGTATATCGGTAAAGCTAATGTTCAAGTAGTTTGATAGTAAGGTTAAACCTGTGTTATTATATGGGTCTGAAAACTGGGGGTTCGAGGAGAGGAAATCGGTTGAAATCTTTCACACCCACTTTTGCAAATATATTCTTGGTGTAGGTAAGCAGGTTTCTAGTAATGGAGTTTTAACAGATTGCGGTAGGTTAAGTATGTATGCTGATTATCATGTCAGATGTATAACTTATTGGTGTAAATTATTGAGGATGTCGGAGGATCGTTATCCAAAACAGTCTTATTTACTCATGAGGAAATTAGATTTAGCTGGTAGAGTAACGTGGGCTACTTCTGTTAAATATTTGTTAAGTTCCTATGGGTTGGGTTTGGTTTGGTACAGTCAGGATGTTGGCGATATTTCTAAGTTTGTATATATTTTTAAGAATAGAATAATTGATTGTGATAAACAGCATATTTTTGGTAATATAATCAGTCTTCTCTTTTGATGTACTTTAAAGAAATTAAGTCACTTTTAAATGTTGAATTTGATGTAAACTTCATCAACCAAGTAACTGTTAGAAGAAATATTTGCCTTCTCTGATTAAATGCCCTCTCTTTACGGTGTAATATAAGAGGTGCGAATGTCGATACGTATTGTAGAATGTGTGAAGATGGGGTGAATAAAATTGTTATACATTTTTTGTTTGAGTTTACTGCTTACAATGAATTTAGAGATAGATATGTTTCTGTAAATAGTCAGTTAGTCGCTAATTATCATAAGATATTAACTATTAATTGTAGATATAACCTTGTAAATTGTTTTAATTACAACCTTCCGCACCATCTGCACAGTTTACACATCATCAGTATGGAGGGATCTACAACCTTCCGCACCATCTGCACAGTTTACACATCATCCGTATGGAGGGATCTACAACCTTCCGCACCATCTGCACAGTTTACACATCATCAGTATGGAGGGATCTACAACCTTCCGCACCATCTGCACAGTTTACACATCATCAGTATGGGGAATCTACAACCTTCCGCACCATCTGCACAGTTTACACATCATCAGTATGGAGGGATCTACAACCTTCCGCACCATCTGCACAGTTTACACATCATCAGTAAGGGGGGATCTACAACCTTCCGCACCATCTGTACAGTTTACACTTCATCAGTAAGGGGGGATCTACAACCTTCCGCACCATCTGCACAGTTTACACATCATCAGTATGGAGGGATCTACAACCTTCCGCACCATCTGTACAGTTTACACATCATCAGTATGGGGAATCTACAACCTTCCGCACCATCTGTACAGTTTACACATCATCAGTAAGGGGGGATCTACAACCTTCCGCACCATCTGTACAGTTTACACATCATCAGTAAGGGGGGATCTACAACCTTCCGCACCATCTGTACAGTTTACACATCATCAGTAAGGGGGAATCTACAACCTTCTGCACCATCTGTACAGTTTACACATCATCAGTATGGGGGATCTACAACCTTCCGCACCATCTGCACAGTTTACACATCATCAGTATGGAGGGATCTACAACCTTCCGCACCATCTGCACAGTTTACACATCATCAGTATGGAGGGATCTACAACCTTCCGCACCATCTGTACAGTTTACACATCATCAGTAAGGGGGAATCTACAACCTTCTGCACCATCTGTACAGTTTACACATCATCAGTAAGGGGGGATCTACAACCTTCCGCACCATCTGCACAGTTTACACATCATCAGTATGGAGGGATCTACAACCTTCCGCACCATCTGCACAGTTTATACATCATCAGTATGGAGGGATCTACAACCTTCCGCACCATCTGTACAGTTTACACATCATCAGTATGGAGGGATCTACAACCTTCCACACCATCTGCACAGTTTACACATCATCAGTATGGAGGGATCTACAACCTTCCGCACCATCTGTACAGTTTATACATCATCAGTATGGAGGGATCTACAACCTTCCGCACTATCTGTACAGTTTACACATCATCAGTAAGGGGGGATCTACAACCTTCCGCACCATCTGCACAGTTTACACTTTATCAGTATGGAGGGTTCTACAAGCTTCTGTCCACTGTGTACAGACAACGCCTTACCTACGTCACTGATTGCCCAACAGATACACAATCTGACAACACTTAAGAGAGGGAATGTAACCTAAATATACTTTGTGTCTACAACATCCTCTGTCCAGTAACGTACCTCCTCTCTGACCCGGTCCAGGTCCATGGTCATCGTATGGATCATCAGATGCTTCGCCAGCATCGAACTGCAGGTCCAGATGTCCTGGTACTTCTGCATAGGTAATGTAACACACGTTGTATATTGGATTGCACTTTGTCAGTAAATGCAGATTCTCCTCCAATCCGGGATTCGAACCCATACTCTCAGAATCAGGCATCTAATCGCCAGAACAATACGTCAGCCATCGAACAATAACACCATAGATATCGTACCCAATTGGAACATTGCTAGCAAAATATTTACACTTTTTTCATAGTCCCCAAAACACCAGGTGCGTACTTTATTTTGTACATCAGTATATACCACGTGTTACATATCAGCACTATCTAAATGGCACGGTGTAATCACAGATAATGGACATCCAATGTCTTCTGTTAGAGGCATTGCTAAACTTTTTATGCGGTTAACGTTTCATGTTTCATTTGGTATACTAATATATCTTCACGTTTCGACAGCTAATCAAAGTAACTACATTTAAATTTGTATTGTCTATGTGCACGATTGGCAGAACTTAGATGACCTATCTGTAATCCATACTTTCCATCTGAGAGGGGCGAAACATGTACATCTATGTGGTTTATATGGTGTAGAGTGGGAACAAAAGTGAAAATAAAAAACAAATTAAAGTATGGTGAGATCGGAAATGTTTAGTAGGTTTCTACATTTAGCAATGACTTATAATGTTTATGGGTAGAGGAATCGGAGCGACATTCAACAGAGGTGTGCCATGACTGTTTAACATTATCTGACAAATGAAGCTTAAATATCCTGGGAAAGCCATACAAGCCAAAGCCAAATTTGAATAAAGTATCTTTTATACAGTTTCAAATAAATACACTTTGTAACAACGCCTTTATGCTATATATTTGTGTGAGTGTCACCCGTCATCCTTGATGCCCTTGAACTATAGACGACAAATCAGTCCCTAGAGCGGTGTCGATTGTAGGAGGTCGACTATATCATGTTTTGAGGAATCATTATCAAACAGTGATGTAACCAGTGGCTCGCGACAATGTGAGCGTATCATGCCCCGCCTGTGGCACCCGTCATATACACTTATAATAGATCGTCAGTTTTTCACCTGGAACAATTGGGAAACGTGTGGTACAAATCAAAATAGGGTACTGCATCGGTCATGATTTCTGTTTTGAAACTACAAGAAACAATTGCGATAATATGCGTACTTCTCAGTGGTCCGCCTTCACCAGCGACGACTTGACCTTGGCCTTCATCCCCTGAGGTCGGCTTTGGACGCCGGGGCAAGGTGTGGAGGTCGGTGCTGCTTTCCTCCTCTGGATAACAGAAGCGATATCATACATCGTACAAACACTGACAGTGCAGGTGGAGCCAGCTATTTAACCAGGAATGGGAACGAATACTTGATTTGGGCCAATCAGATAATTCCAACCAAATCTGATTGAATTTACCGCAAATATTACTATTTGAAAATATGCTTCCACCTCAATTAGTGAGCTCGGGTAATATTATTAAAGGGATATCATAAAGCATTATTCTGGTCTTTGACCTCAGACAACAGTACCTTCTTCAAATAATGTAGGGAAACCTGAACTTTCAATTTGGATGGGAGGTATAAGCGTCAACAAACTTTTCAAAAACAGACATGTTATAAACGCACCGCCATTTCTCATTAGTAGCATCCCTAAACACAACGCATTGGATGCAAGGAAACAACGCAGTAGCCCATACAGGTGCATGGAGTGTCATTTGTGATTTTATCGGTTTTCAAGGTCGGTAAACCACTGTAGATCATGATTGTTGACAATCACCTTGCATCAAACACTTGTTAGTGTTTGGTTCCAGCCTGTTTATTATTTATTTGCTTGAAAATGAAAATCGTACGCGTGCAAATTGCACTTCATACTCCGGTACCAATCATCTTTCAAGAGTGTTTACTTTACAAGTATGGTCATAAGGAAGTGCAAGTGGTGATGCACTCTCGAAACATTAAGGAGATAAACCTACTGTGTGGGAAAATTAGAGGTATATAACGAAATTATAATAGCTCTAAATTTCATTTAAAACCGAACGCGTAGCGTGAGGTTTTAAATGAACAATTTAGAGCTATTATAATTTCGTTATATCCCTCTGATTTTCCCACAGAGTAGGTTTATCTCCATTCTACCATGACAATTTTATGAACAGTTTCACGTGGAGCTCTTTCTTTGGTTACGAGTCAATACGTGAAGCGGCCTCGCATTCCAATCTCAAGTGGCATCGCCCGAAACGGGGTGATTGGTGGCAAACTGTCAATTACTTACAAACTCCAAATTCAGTAATAACAAATCACGTTTTGTTTTTTTCAATGCATCAATCACCAATCATTAACTGATAAGTCGGAAAACATATATCAAATAAGTTTAAAAAGCTTAGTTCACCACCGTAGACCCTTACCCCACCAGAATAATGGCAGCAACCTCATGGCCTTGACCTTTTCTCGGAAGTCATTGTTTACATTTACGTGCAAATTTGGAAAGATGCGACAGGAGAGCCTCTGACAGTTTGTGCAAGGTTAACCTGATTGTATGACTGAGATAGTCTTTGATATCTAATTACTGGTACTGGTACAAAATGTAAGAGTAGAGGCGCTTTTTCTGTAACGAGAAGTCCGGGTTGTACCGAATTTAGATACTGTTGAATTTTGCGCCCTGTCAACTTGACGATTTCACGCACCTAGAGCTACATGTGCGTGCCACAGCTGTGGTGACTCTTACACACTCATGTGTTGTACTTTGTGCTCAAATTCGATTCTACGGATATTATTTTCTACATTTTGGAAAGTGTTTTGTGACCTATTGGCTTCAAAGTGTAGTGAATTCAAATTGAGTCGGATTCGCTGGCATGTTCGCGAGTCTGTTGACAAAGAGCCAGACTTGTGGTGATATTTCCGAAAGGATGGATCAGGACATGAGGGTGTACCTCTGGCAAAACACGGTAAGGTAATTAATTATACTTTAAAAGACTACTTAAGATCAAGAACCGTAATGGATAACAGGGATCATGACTAAGCCAAATAACTTTTTCCAATATGTCGGGCTAAACAGAACGGTTTGCAGATTCTGTAATTGTGTTTTACTACCGCTAAATTTGAAACAGTACAAATTTCAAAATATCATTTTGTTTGAATTGATAACCCAACAGTTTATTTATGTGGACGGAAGGCATTAAAATTTCTTCGGCGATCGATGTTAATACATCCTCCGTTACCGGATCAAGATCAGTGGCGATATCGTTGACGAAAGCTGATAATAAATTTAACACGGAAATTAAGTGGCAGTCTATTGCTGGATCTATTCTGACATAACATAGAATCAACGTAAACATATTTGTTTTTGCTGAATTTTTATTCGGAAAGCAGACGATGTTTTGATCTTGTTCGACTGAATATTTGTTTCCATGCTTTCGAAGTACTTTTGTATGTATAAACACCTATTGCTGTGATTTACGCAAGTAGTGAGTCGAGCCCGTCATCGCTAAATCCATCTTTAAAGACATATGTGTAATTTCCGACAGTAAAATCGCCGTAATTTATCGATGCATCGGTAGGTTGTTTGATGTCCGCCATGTTAGTGGGCAGGCAAAAATAGTGCATTACCGTAAACCATGTATAATTGCGCACGGAAAACAGAGACCTGTATAACGTGATTATATACCTCTGAATGACTTTAATTAACCAATCACAATCCAGTGTTTACTGAAGTCATGGTAGAATGATTGTTATCATATCAACATTGATTGACTCTGATTATATTTCCAGTTTCGTTCAATAGTAAACTAAAAATGAATTCCCCATTACTTTATTTATGAGCATGTAAAGGGGATGTACACGATAACTACTGATTAAGTGCACAATTATGTGACTGGAATAATTTAGATTATGTTTGGAAATCTGCCCGCGTTGAAGTGAAACAATAGAAGTCGATTAAAAGTAGATCTGAACCTTTCAGGACAAGGCCGGCACTACATTCGGATGTATCTATACAAAGAGAATACTAGTATGCTACATGAGACGACAGGCCCGGATGTCACCCCCCTGGGTGTGAAGATGACAAGGGCTGTTCGGTATGTATGTAAACTGTCCATGGTAAACTGTGGAATAATCACTCAGCGTTCTGGTACCATAGCAACACATATAGTATGACCAGAAATTATTGAGAAATTTAGGAATATGTTTAATTGGATTTCTAGTATAAACAACCTTGGCCGGTTATCAAGTGCTTGGTTTCATTCAAGAGAGACAACTCCGTTAATCCTTTTTCATTAGTTTGTGAAGAGTTATCTCCCGCACGCACGATCGTACACACATACGCACACTCACACACACACACACCCGCGCGCATCCACACCCAGACACGCGTAGATACACCACACTGTTAGACTGTCTTCGCCTTACCCAGCATAGTTAGATTATAAGATTTATTACCTACGAGGGCAAACACATTTGGGGTTCATATTTTTCATACGATGCCACAGAGCAAAATATCACTTTGCCATGGTGACGTGATGTCATGAACAATGCTATGACGTCACGTTTCTTCTGTGACGTTGCGTTCTACATGCGGAGACGGTGGGTAGCCAGCCTATGTTTGAAAGTAGATTTGGGGTTATTTTCCTCAATTTGACGACTACGGTAATAAACAGAATATTATATTCGTGCCCATATCATACTATGTTTACGACACTCGTGCCTAAATATCGGTATATCCCTCGCTCTCGCTCGGGGAAATACCAACATTTAGGCACTCGTGTCGTAAACATAGTAGGACATGGGCACTCATATAATATTCTCTATATCTTACTTCATGTAGACTCCTTTAATTTCATAGGTCAATGACGCCTTAACAAGTTTACGTGTCACCCCTCCCAGGAGGGTGACAACTGGAAACAATATTACCTGCTGCCATGGTAACCTCCAACCACTCCGCCGAGAAGCTGTATCGCTAACAATCGTATGACGTCATAATATGACGCATGCAGTGCCCGGAGTTCGAAAACCGTTCGATTAGATGTTCACTATGGATACATTTATTTTATCGATTTTCACTGCTATATTTAAACTATTTTACACATTGAATCGTTTGCACACTCAATTTAACATAATTGACCATTTTTATAGCACTTTAAAGCTTGCCACAATATGTTTCACTGATTTAAAACCCAGTCGAGAGGCAGACGTTTACATGTCATATAGTCTGTAGTGAGCTTATCGATCTTCAAAAAAGAATAAAAGGATATTTCGTACATTTAACATGGCGGTAAGATAAATACGTTGTACACTTCTCCCTCGGGTAATACGGTCTGATGTACGAATCTTGTTTGAATAAAAAAAAGTGTCACCCAGTCGAGAGGCAGACGCCATTTTGTGTACGTGTCATATAGTCAGGTATGTTGTATGTTTCTCCCTCGGATAATACGGTCTGATGTACGCCTCTTTGTAGCAGTGTCACCAGAGCCGGTAGGCGAGGGATAACACTGCTAAAAAAAGGCGTACATCAGACCGTATTACCGGAGGGAAGAGCATACAAAGTATGTTTCTTACCGCCATGCTAAATGTGGGAAATATCATTATATTTTGCTTTTGAAGATCGCTCCTGACTAAAATGGCGTCTGCCTCTCTGGATTTTTAAATTTTTAAAATCAATGGAACATATTTTGACAAGCTTAAAACTGCAATAAAAATGGTGAGTTATGTTTAGGTGGAGTATGCAAACGATGCAATGTATAAAATAGTTTTAATAAAACAGTGAAGGTCGGTAAAATAAATGTGTGCATAGTGAACTCAAAAACAGCTAATCGAACCGTTTTCGAACTCCGGGCACTGCATGCGTCATATTATGACGCCATACGATTGTTAGCGACACAGCTTCTCGGCGGAGAGTTTGGCAGTTACCGTGGCAACGGGTAATATTTTTTCCAGTTGTCACCCTCCTGGGAGGGGTGACACGTAAACTTGTTAAAGAGCCATTGACCAATGACATTAAAGTATTTTACATGAAGTAAGATAATAACACCTAATACAAAATAACGTATGGTGAAACCATTACAACAAGTGAGTGAGTGAGTGAGCGAGTATGGTTTTACGCCGCTTTTAGCAATATTCCGGCAATATCACGGTGGGGGCACCAGAAATGGGCATCAACATTGTACCCATGTGGGGAATCGAATCCGGGTCTTTGGCGTGACGAGCGAACGTTATAACCACCAGGCTACCCCAGCGCCCCTAAAGCACTTATAATATCTAGTATACGGTATATAGCATACTATACCGGATATAGAATACAGTGTAGTAGTATACATTCTCTTACCTTCATGTGAAATACTATATTTTACTGGTCAATGACACTTTAACAAGAGTCCGTGTCAACCCTCCCAGGAGGGTGACAAATGGAAACAATATTACCCGCTGCCACGGTGGCCGCCATATTCTCCACCGATAAGCTGAAGAGCCCACAATAATAATGACGTCATTACATGACGCATGTCGTGTCCGGAGTTCAAAAACCGCTCGATCAGCTGTTTTTGTGTTCACTTTGTACTGATTTATTTTACCGACTTTCACTGCTTTATTTAGGCTATTTTATACATTTAGTGGTTTGCACACTCAGCTTAAACATAATTTACCATTTTTTATCGCAGTTTTATGCTTGTCAAAACATGTTTCACTGATTTTAAAAATCCAGTTGAGAGGCAGACGCCATTTCGTTCACATGTCATATAGTCGGTAGCGATCTTAAACATAAATTCTAGCACGACAATGTGTGATACTCCTTCTGATTGGCTGAGAGCTCATCAAAACCGTACTTAAATGACAGTTTAAGGACCGCTAATTAAAGTGACCGATTCACCGCGTATGAATACAACGAACTCGTTGACGCTATTGTTTGCAAACAAACATGTCGGACATCGGCAATTTCTATCTCGGCAGCATCCTTGGTGTTTTTGAAGTAAAAAGCCAATGGTTTGAAGAAGAATTTCTTTACCCTAATCCCAGTGAGAAACTACGAAGCTTGGAAATCCGTCAGCAGCGCAAAAGCGGCAGTATATTCAAACCGGATCCAGATCTACGTGTGTTGACGTCGACAACACACGTCGGCCCACACGTCCAAACCTGACCGCTTCCATCCCGACCGTAATGCCCAGTCCTTCCACTTCCACTGTCCATGTATCCCACATAAAACGTGGCATGTCAGGTCTTTTCCAAATTGGGAATAGTAGGGTGGTTATCAACAATTATTTCCATGAATAAAGTTAGCGGCGACTAAACTTAGCGAGTTCACGGCTTGCATTTGGGCGAGTCGATTGTCATACAGTAGGGGAGATCAATAATTCGCTTGAGAAAAATCAAATAATTGTACTTGCTCACAGTATAAACCGTATTGTTTTTATTTATGTATGCTACTTGTCACAAATACAAGCACACTGGTTCCTGAAATAAAGCATGTATGTTGTTCAAAATGTCTTATTTTGTTCATTGCAAAATCTGTCCCTCAACGGGACGATTCCAAGCTATTTTCAGGAAAAAGGCCCCTTTGCGCCTTGCGTTCTTGCGCGCCGAACAGTTCGGTTTTAAAACGCTTATAACTCGTGCTAGAATGAGATAAAGCTACTCTGTTTTCAATTTTGCGGTCCTTTATCGTTGATTACCCCTCGGGTAATACGGTCTGATGTACGCCTTTTTGTAGCAGTGTCACCCGAGCCTGTAGGCGATGGATGACACTGCTACAAAGAGGCGTAAATCAGACTGTATTACCCTCGAGAGAAGCATACAATTTATAATATCTACCATGCTCTGTGTAGCTTATAGAATAAAAAACCTATTCTACCTCACCTTAAACAGTTACATACCAACAAATTCTCTGTCATCACTGTCCTCAATGTCATTGTATAATACCAAATACCCATCCTGTGGATACGAGGCCTTTCTCTGGGAACTCCCGTCGGGAACAACAAACGTTAGAGGCGCTTCGGCGTCAAAATCTACAGAAGAGATGGAAACACGTGCCATTTGTTCAGATACCACGAAAACAGCGACACGAATCAAGGTCACCTCAAGCTTCCCCAAGGTCATCGATGTTGCTGTCTCAACTGTAGCGCCAAGTGAAATAGGTTTGGAAAGCGCTACAATCGATACGTGATTCATGAAAGCGTTATAATCGATAACAGATCTCAGTTTCTCAGTTGGTACTGATTCATTCCCTTTGTCCAATAGTGAACTAAAATTTCGGGGAATAAAAAGTATGCACCTGGAAACTGAACATTACTAAAACAGCCGCCGAAACGCTTCGAACACTAGATACACATCCACGACACTCCTATCTAGTACACATTGTTTGCTTGTGTCAGTTCTTCCCATTAACTACTGTGCATGTACACTTTGTCTCAAGTTGCCTGGCAGTGTATCCCGCGAGACAGGGGCATGTTACCTGCGCACGACTTCAGTGCCTGTAGTTTTGTTGCCTTTCTGGACAACGTCGTACTGTGCTCGTTTGATGTCATTGTGGTCGATGTCAGATTGTGTTGTACTGACGTCCATTGCCGAACAAAATGACGTCCATTGCCAGGCTCGCTGACTTGGTTGACACATGTCATCGTATCCCAACTGCGTAGATTGATGTCATGAATTGTCTGGTCCAGATTCGCTTATTTACAGACCGCCGCCATAAAGCTGGAATGTCGCTTAGTGCGGAGTTGAGCAACAAACAAACAAACAAACAAACAAACAAACAAACAAACACACCAACCAACCATCCAACCGTTTACCGGATACACACGACCATGTCTTTTGTCAACAATAATACATCGCGTGTGGTTATGTCTGACACTGGGGTGTCTGGTGAACAGCATATAATACATACATTGTCGAGGATGTACTGAGCCCTGTCCGGATGTAAATAACGTATTCTCTGTTTTATAGTTTGTCAAATCAAGATATACTCCCTACACCTCTCACCTCCATCTTCTGGTGTTACAGCTTCTGTGGCACCTGGTGAAGTATCATGTCCTGGTTTAGAGTTATCTGCCCCTCCTGATAACGTAGAACAGATGCCATTTGTAAACATAATGTTGCAATACGACGACAAGAAGAGATGGGTTTTTACCGTATAGCTAAACTGGAAACCAAGCACCAACCCTAGGTGATATAATGCCACTGAGCTAACTGCTAGCTAGATATACAGCAAATCAGAATAAGACAGTTCTGATAGATCTTCTGTGCTGGAGTGATGTTACAAATATGAAAAAAAATGCAGTTTGTTTTACATATTGTGTTCAATGAATAGATCTGTAGGAACTGTGGGAAGAATAGTGTGCCACATTCCATGAAAGGCAACCAGATGTGGTTGTGTGTCACAGTGACACGACCACAACGTTGCCAGCACCTCCGCCTGACTGTCACGTACGCTACAGCTGAAGTGCTCGTGACAGCAGTCGACACAACTGTCAGTGGTTGCTCACAAGGATTATGTCAAGGAAATGTAAATCGATTGTAAGAATACAAACCTGGTTCTCTTCCCTTCCCTTCAGGTGGCGCTGCTGAGACAGGCTTCTGCGTCTTGGTGTCCCGAACCATCTCAGGTTCAATAACTTCCGATGCATTTTGGGGCGTTTTCGAGGCAGCACCTTTCCGTTTCTTTGGGTCTTTTGAAGCATCTTTTGAAGCATCTTTTGAAGCATCCTTGGATCCAGGTTTAGGCTGTTTATATGTACTCCCAAATCCTAATTTCTTCACAGTGGGTACTGGTGGTTTTTCCTTTCTAAGTGGAATTTCTTTCACAGGCTGTTTATCCTTGTCATTAGGACGTTTAGCATTGAGTGACGGTGATCGGGACTTGGGGGTCCTCCCTGGGCTGGCTTCCAGTCTTCTCCCTCTGCTTTGGTTTGAAGGTAATTCCTTGTCGCGTCTTTCCGAACTTTTCAAATTTGTATTGCTCTCCTTTTCCGCATTCGAACCTCTTCGGCCTGAAGGAGAAAGTAGAAGGCTAGCCTTGTCTCCGGACAAGGAACCATCGGTGTCCCTTTCGTCACCCGTGTGTCCATTTGGAGGCATGTGTCGGTCACGATCCTCGGTCCCATTTGCGAAACTGCTATCAGAATTAGGATACGCTACGGATGAGTCTCCACTGTCTATGTCTGAGTGAGAATTCCCATTTCTTTCTCCAGGGATAGCACCATATCTGTGGGGACCGTCACTTCCCGAGTTATTTCCCCTGTCATCCTTTACCCCTGGAGTTCTGGAATTACCCGGACCAATCAGTAGGCTTGTTTCATCTCCAGCTTGATATCCGTTGCCATGGTTTCCGAGTTTACTATCAGGTGATGATGGAAGGGTACGCTGCCTATCATCTGTACCACCATTTTGCTCTGAATTTCTTCGATGATTTGCCATCTGAAACAAAGTTTGTTTCGGGAGCCCATCGTGCCTGGAGTCAGAACCAGGAGATTTCTCCAGACCTTTATCTGGTGATGAATGTAAATGGCGCTGACGGTCCTCCTCGTTGTCTAGACCATCCCCGCCAGCTTTGTTGGGAGGATTTGAGTTCAGCGTTGACGTTGTGTCAGGAACGATTTTGTCTTCCCTTGAGTCACTTGATTTTAAGGGAAGCGTACTTTCGCGTCCATTTGGAACAAGGTATCCGTTCTCTTTGTACGTGTTGGGAGCGTGAGTGTTCTTGTCTGTCGGTTTCAGCAGAGACGTTTGATCTTCGGATCTTCTGCCAGAAGAGATTGGATGTATCCGGTCGTCGGTAATAGGTACTTCCACGCTGTCGTAACTCTCCACGCTCTCGGCCTTTACCAGGGGAGTCTTCTCGATAGATTTCTTCTTCTTAGGGTCTTGTGGCGTCACAGGCCACGTCAGCATCCAGATCCGGATCATGATGACGGTTACTGAAACACGGATGTTGAAGGAATTGACACAACAACATAGACCTCGTGGTTTGATGGACACAGCGTCCAGAGCGAATGGTCACTGGTTTGACCACCTGAACATGGCATGCCAAGAGACGTTAAAAGACAATTTCCTCTGACTATTCCTACCGTTCAAGACATGACCAATGGTTAGATTCAAGCATCTTCAGTTACCGAAACCTCGGTAAGTCGTAATCAAAGTGCTGTGAAACCACTTACCGTGACAGCACCATATACTCCTGCCAGGTGTATATATATCTACACATGCAACTCTTAGCCCAGTAAGTAATTGTTCAAAAGGGTATTCCAGTATGAGAAACAATATCTAATGTGTTAGTTTTCAAATTCATTAAATTAAATTGATTTGTATAAATTTAAGGGAGTTTACCTACCTGTTACGACCAAGCGCACACACACAAAGACTCACATTGCTAAACTACCACTGGAGGTATTCATCAGTATAAACTGCTGCTTGGTCCAATATGAAATTCCGTGACTGTAAACAGGTGCGATCAATGCCACGTGTATTGTCAAGACAGTTATGCACGCTGTCCAGATAATGTTAAACTTCTATTGGTTGGGCAATAAACCGCCAACAATTGGTGATTATCATCTGACATTTCGTTCTCACGCTTGTTGGGGCAGGGGCGATACAAACACCTATAGACGCAGATGATAGGCGGTAACAATGCTTAAAAGGCATTAATTGATTTATTGAACAAGGGAGCCAGATGTGGGGACTCACCACCGCTGCTATTGAGCGCGTGCGCTGTTAAATGTGCAGGATATATTAATGTCAGGTCACAGATATACCTCGAGGTCTGTTTATGATAATGTATTGAAGTTAAGCAACTATTTGGTTGACAGTTATAGCTATATTCTAAACTGTCCTTTTCAACTTCAGTTGCTTTCAGCAAATTGTGTGAGTGGATGAGTGAGTGGGTTGTGTTTTATACCGCTGTGAACAGTGCTACGTGTGACATCGTGGCGCGTTGACTTTGATGTGGTAGGTAGTCGGATGATGCAGGCTTTAGAAAGTGGTAAACTATAACCTGTGTTATGGGATTACACTTCACCAGTAAAGTACAGATTCTAGTACTTTTGCTAGGCCGAGTACTATCCCTTTGTAGAGACGTTTTGTATAAACAAACTTAAAGAAGACTGCGGCAAGAAATTAATTTCAACCAGATAACTTCCATCATCTTTGACTGGATGTAAAAGTGTGCCTGAATAAAACAAATGAATTCATGATGTCTAAATCATATGTTTAAAACACTCATCAGCAGTTGAGTATTTGATATATATTTAAAAAGTAACGTATGTTATATTAGGGATTACACTTTCTTAGTAAAGTACCGCGGTGGCTGAGTGGTCTAGGCGTCTGACTTTGTGTGCTGGCAATTTGGTGCCTGATTCTGAGGGTGCGGGTTCGAATCCCGGATGGGACTCAGCCCAAAAAGTACTAGAATCTGTACTTTACTAAGAAAGTGTAATCCCAAATATAACCTATGTGGCATTTGACAACTTTCTAAAATGGCATTGTGTGTTTCATTTTTAAAAGGTGTTGATCAAATCTTATTTGCAAAAATAAAACTATGTTGAAGTGTTGTTTAGGTGCTAAGTAAGTGTCGGCGTTATTGTTACCATCGCTAACGTAAGACACTTTCACTTGAGAATCAAATAAAAAGTCAAGTGAGAGATACAGGGTCTTATGGTATTCAGTCATGTAACATCAGGCAGTATCGCGGCGATTCTCCTACACGTAACGATAGATACTTGTGTGGTATATTAACCTGACTCTCTCGTACATCAACACACCGAGCCGTATGACGATTGTCCTATGTCGCTTAGATTATATCAATAACATCTCGGAGGAAGGAATACACAGATCGCCAAGGTCGTGTTCAGTCTGTTTAAGCCCGATGACTGCCATTACACATGCCACTCGTTATTTTGTGAATAGGTTATCGAGATGCGTGGGGAAGGATGAGATATAGAGGGGAATTCTGGGATAAGATTCTACTATGCTGAAAACTGAAACAGTGTTTGTTTAACGACTGAAATTTACCCGAAAGCAGCGAAATATGCTAACGAAATCATTATCACTCCATACTAATCATTACTATTATTATGTTAATACTTGTACAGCGCCAATATCCAGCTCAGCTGCTCAAAGGCGCACCAAGTTAATGTGGCTTTCCCATCCCTACCAGGTAGCCATCATTATTCGCTAAATGGTATACATTATCTTCAATTCGTTACTTAATTCACTGTCTAATGAAAAAGAGTTAAATTACGTTCATGTTTGTTTTACATCTGCAGCTGACGTCATAATCTAATTAAAGATATTGCTTAATTATCACATAAATAGTTGCCATGTCGGTAGCATCTATTGCTGTGGGGAATTCCGATGGAGATTGTGTTGCAACTGTTGTTTTCAACAACCGACTACAGTAACTTTATACATGCCTACTGGAGAGGAGGTCTTCTCGGGTGTTTCACGTCAATATTCCATACTGAGAGATGCAATGGAGTTCAGTTTAAACCTGACATATATATATTGGCTTCTCACTACGTGAGTGTATCACGATCACGTGATTTGTTTTTGCGTCACGCTCACCACACGAGTTCCCCCCACCCCTCCTTCAGTAGCGCTGTGACATTTACACACCCAGTTCGACGTATCAATAGCACCGTGGTATGGCTTCAATTGACTGTGCAGCTTGTGGTAGTCGTATTGATGTAGTGGACGTTCAGTCGAGGTAGATCAACAGGTCCCCGGAAGCAACAGGTGACGTGTTTGTCTGTCCCGGTGTTCGATCAATATCAGCTAATAGCATGTCTGGTTTTCTATCTATATAGGTAATAAAGGACTGTTTGTTCTGAAATATCAATACCCTATTTTAGAATACACATAAACGTCACATGTGTATGTGCGTGTGAGTTCGTGCGCGCGTATGTTTGTGTGTGTGTGTATGCCCGTATGTGTTTATGTCTGTGTGCGCGTGTGTGTGCATGTGCGTGAATGTTTGTGTGTGTGAGTATGTGTGCCCGTATGTGTTTATGTCTGTGTGCGCGTGTGTGTGCGTGAGTGTGTGTGTGCCCGTATGTGTGTCTGTGTGTGTTATGTCTGTGTGTGTTTGTGTGTGTGTCTGTGTGCCCGTAGGTGTTTGTGTCTCTCTGCGTGTGTTGTCTGTGTGCCCGTATGTGTTTGTGTTTGTGTGTTTGTATGTGTGTCTGTGTGCCCGTATGTGTTTGTGTCTCTGTGTGTGTTTGTGTTTGTGTCGTATGTGTTTGTGTCTGTGTGTGTGTGTGTACCCGTATGTGTTTGTGTCTCTGTGTGTGTGTGTGTGCCCATATGTGTTTATGTCTGTCTGTGTGTCTGTGTCTGTGTCTGTGTCTGTGTGTGTGTCCCTGCGTATCAACAGGTTCGCTAATTGCACAAGAAATGGTCTTATAATAGCATTTCAATGCAAATAGTTTCTGAATAGAAATATCTTGGAGAATTTTCTAATTCTACATTGAATCTGAGTAAAACTGCTGTTGCTTTGTCAACAAAAACAAACCAGCTGGGGTGTAGTTACGTTCATCCCTCTACCCATTAGCGCCAATAACAACACAGCCGGGGTGTAGTTACGTTCATCCCTCTACACATTAGCGCCAATAACAACATAGATGGGGTGTAGTTACGTTCATCCCTCTACCCACTAGCGCCAATAACAACATAGATGGGGTGTAGTTACGTTCATCCCTCTACCCATTAGCGCCAATAACAACACAGCCTGGGGTGTAGTTACGTTCATCCCTCTACACATTAGCGCCAATAACAACACAGCTGGGGTGTAGTTACGTTCATCCCTCTACACATTAGCGCCAATAACAACACAGCTGGGGTGTAGTTACGTTCATCCCTCTACACATTAGCGCCAATAACAACAAAGATGGGGTGTAGTTACGTTCATCCCTCTACCCATTAGCGCCAATAACAACAAAGATGGGGTGTAGCTACGTTCATCCCTCTACACATTAGCACCAATAACAACAAAGATGGGGTGTAGTTACGTTCATCCCTCTACACATTAGCGCCAATAACAACAAAGATGGGGTGTAGTTACGTTCATCCCTCTACCCATTAGCGCCAATAACAACAAAGATGGGGTGTAGCTACGTTCATCCCTCTACCCATTAGCGCCAATAACAACAAAGATGGGGTGTAGTTACGTTCATCCCTCTACACATTAGCGCCAATAACAACAAAGATGGGGTGTAGTTACGTTCATCCCTCTACCCATTAGCGCCAATAACAACATAGATGTTTGTTTTTAAACTTTTCGATACACAGATTCAACCCATACTTTTGTATGGGGCAGAAATGTGAGGTTTACATACTTTTGAACCGATTGAAAAAATACATTTATTAGCATGTAAGATGTTCCTCAATGTCAACATTGCAAGACCAAACGACATGTATATGGTATATGGAGAGTGTGGAAAATACCCACCTTATATACACTCTCTCCTTCGTTGCATAAAATATTGGTTCAAAATACTGAGAATGCATGAACAGCGTCTACCCCAAGAAACTACAAGATGTTGCTGATTTGAGATAATCTTTGTTATGTAACATGGGCACCACATACAAGATATCTTCTACTTGCGTATGGATTTGCATATCTGTGGCTCTTTCAAGGTGTTGGTAACGAGTGGCTTTTTTATGAACGATTTTTGTCAAATAACCGTTGATATGTTTGATCATAATTTGATGAATGCCTGCATTTAAGTTCCAGAGTAGATGTATATAATAATAAATAAATAAATAAATAATAAATGTATATAGATCCTTCAAAACAATTATCAAACCTGAGAGATATTTTACAAACATTAATAGCAAGAAACTTACAAATACAGCTATTAGATTTAGACTTGCTTTGATTGATTTAAACATATTTATTCAAGAGAATGGATTGGGTACAAGTTATGCCAACTTAGTGAAACCCTCTCCTATTTACAGTGCTTACATGCAAAAGTGAAACAAACTATATGTACAGGGATAGAAAGATATATACAAAATGATATATACAATACAATGAATACATGAATTATTTAGATCATACACATTATATCTGATCACTGAACCTTTTGGAATTTGATATATATTTTTGAACTTGGTTTGACAGATATAATGATCAATACTGGCCGTAAACAGTCACTGTGTACCAGTCAATATACAATGAGGTAGTGAAAAGGATTAAGTATGCAGATTAGCGTCATGTAAATAATTACAATTAAGTCTCAGATGGCTTGGCGACATAATGTTTGGTCTTTAGAAATATTTGTACGACGACTGTCCTGAATGAGGAGGCATTGCATAATCAGAAGACGAATCTGTTCATGTAAAATTAGCCCAGTTGCTAACACATTTGCTGACATCAAGGAACAGTCTGACTTCTCCTGTCAACTAACGTCACAATGTTATGCTGCTCTCCATTACTTGCAGTGCCCATACGTTCCTGTCATTACAAAACTATACAGTATATGGATACGGGCCGGGAGCCTTACAATAAACCATCTTGATCTTGATCTAGAAGTAGTGTCATCATACAACTTACAGACAAACGAAATGTAAATTTCATCTTCAATAGATTTTATCTTATTACTTCTACAGAAAATTCCAACTCTGTCTTCAGTTGACATACCAGTATATCTTCACGTTTCGACAGCTAATCAATGTAACTACATTTAAACTTGTATTGTCTATGAGCACGATTTCGGAACTTAGAATACCTATCTGTAATCTATACTTTCCAACTGAAAGGCGAAACATGTACATCTATGTGGTGTATATGTTGTAGAGTGGGACCAAAAGTGGAAATAAAACAAACATTAAAGTATGGTGAGATCGGTAATGTTTAGTAAGTTTCTACATTTAGCAATGTCTTATAATGTTTATAGGTAGAGGAATCGGAGAGACATTCAACAGAGGTGTGCCATGACTGTTTAACATTATCTGACAAACGAAGCTTAAATTCTTGCATAAGTATCTTATTATTACCAATATCCTGGGAAAGCCATACAAAACCAAATCCAAATTGGAATAAAATACATTTTATAAAGGTAGCCCAGGTTTTCCTTCCAGAGATTTTAACATATAATATCACTGAACAGGGAGCCTATGTGTTTCCTGTTGTATTAATCTACCCCGGTATTTAACAGCTCTAGACATATAATTAAACTGTAATGGAACTTTGCCACACTCTTTTAGAACTTAACTGCTTCTAACATTTATACCAACTCTTAAGAACCGCCTGCAAATTTTACTTCAGTAATGTAACAGGTACGACGATGCCCACACTTCAGAGCCATAACATAGAATAGGGAAAATAACTGCATCAAACAATTTAAAAAGATCTTTCGGTGTATGTGTGTGTGTGTGTATGTGTGTATACATACAATAAATATGACGTGCTCAGAGTCTCAGATGCATAGAGTGCACTAGTATATTTAACAAGAGTTTAAGGTGCCGGGATTGAACCCACCTGTGACCGGGTGTAAAATCCTTGGAGTCAAGTTTGTGTGCAGACACTTTCAGTGTTGTCACAACCCCTAGTGTACAGTACACAACCCTGTGCACTTAAAAGAACCCACAAATCCGTAGTTAAAAGATCAGATGGTGGTCACGACATGCATGTAGATGGGATGGACTATAGCGATATATAAATATCCATGTAATATAATTATAATAATACCGCCTGACCAGAAGGATCAGGTCTGATAACAGAGCTCATCACCCTCGTTCCTCTCTCAATCGTTTATATATGCCAATCAATTCTGGAGGTCGGGGTTTGAGTAATGTGCAGGCTCTTCATGATAGAATTTGAGTGTGTACTTGTGCACATATTTATTTATCGGATGATGCTCTGGTGATGCATGTGAAGACTCGTGATGAAAGAAAGGAATTCCACAGCTATTTAAAGCGTGCTAAGGTTGTTGAATCTTAAATGTGAAATTTGACCTAGAATTTTTATGACAATGTACTGCTGGAAGATACAGTGATGGGGGTATACCAGGTGACGTTATTCTGCCCAGAGTCCGTCATTTGTGGAGAAGCTTTCTGAGAAGGAATTGCATCGTGTGTACATGCAGTGTGTGGAACAGAATAGCAATCCAACAGACTCCTTCGCCTGGATATACGGCTGGTCGTAATTGTGAAACTAAAGGGTTTCCTTTTTGCTGCTCAGGACCAGTTACTTCCAACTCGTAATCGCCAAAATGTCATTCTTAACCAAAATATCAATATGAAATGTCGACTTCGCAATGTATTTACGGACACTGCCCAGCACCTTGTCAGTGGAAGCCCTTCCTTGGCACAAACAGCATATCTTAAAAGACACGATGGCATGGCTCGTTGCTTCTACTACCGTCTTCGCCATGCCTGTGGCTTTCAAACCGAGGTCCATCCATGGTACGACCCTGAACATGTCCAGGGCGTCATGGAAAATGACTTTTCAGGGCTTTTAAACATCTTTTGAACATGCCCATATACAGCCTGAGAAGAATTCCAGCCAACGAACCTCATCTTGTCCTTCTTGATAAAGCCACTGAATTAATTTATGTTATTGAATTTTCTGCCCCTTTTGACAGCAATGTGATTGGCAAGATTCAGGAAAAGCATGCCAAATATGCGGACATCGCCTTTGAAATGTCTCCCTTGCATCCCAAGTACACTGTCGTCAGGCTCCCCATTGCTCTTTTGTTTTTCTTTATTTCCATTTTTGTTCCCACTCTACAACATATATACTACATAGATGTACATGTTTCGCCTTTCAGTTGGAAAGTATAGATTCAAGATAGGTATTCTTAGTTCCATCAGTCGTGCACACAGATAATACAATCATATATATAAAGATGTACATGTTTTCCTTTCTTTTGAAAAGTATATGTTTACAGATAGGTATTCTAAGTTCACCCAGTCGTGTACACAGATTATACAGTGATATTTGTATAGATGTACATGTTAGTCGGAAAGTATAGATTACAGATAGGTATTCTAAGTTCTGAACACAGTCCTGCACACAGATTAAGCCTGTTGAAATCAGTACCCATATATCTAGTAGACGAGGGATAATTTTAGATATTTGGAGATAATGAGCTTATAATAAGTTATATATATTGTTCGTATTTAGGGGAGAAACACGAAGTAGATCATAATTTTCTAGATTTCAAATTCAAATTGTTTGTGGACAGATGACCGACAGGAGAAATATTGCTATTGGACTGACTGAGTGAGTTTGGTTTTACGCCGCTTTTAGCAATATTCCAGCAACATCACGGCGGGGGACACCAGAAATGGGCTTCACACATTGTACCCATGTGGGGATTCGAACCCGGGTCTTCGACGTGACGAGCCAAAGCTTGAACCACTAGGCTACCCCACCGCCCCTATATTGCTACTGGACCCAGTGGAAGAAGCTGTATATTTTATCATTTCTCTTTGTGCATGTTTAAAATGAATGCTTTTATTTTCATACACTGGTTTACAATCATTTGGTTTTACTATCAGACAAGCAGTATTTAGTGGGTTATTATGATTACCTTGAAATCCTAATAGTATGTTTTCTGCGTTAAATGTAATTTCTCCTTCAGCAGCAGTTTTCAGTCAACTGGTCAGACGTCTCCAAAGCTCTTTTACATGGCGACATTCATAAAATATATGCATGGCAGTTTCAGGTTATCTTCCACCAAACATCTATGCCATAAACAATCACGACCAAAACCAACAGTAATACACTGTAAATATTAGGACATTTAATAAATTACATCTTTGCTGGTTATCGGCGACATGTTAGAGTCTGTAAACAAAGTCACTGCTCATTAAGGTGGACACAGTACATTAGCGAGGACCATTTAATTGCTTGTGGACACGGGGAGGATTTATTCTAAACTTATTTGGGACTTTATTACAGAGGAAAAAATTGATGAAAAACTAATTTCGACAGAAACGTATTGCTTTAAATACAAAACATTAAGTGCCTACTTTTATAGACAACTAAAAACATATTCCTAGATGTATCTATATGAACATTTTGCTTGTACTATAGCGTTAAAAAAAGTATGCATGTCTCAGTTTTAGTAATCTCTAATGATATACACAAAAGACTTACACATAACATGGTCATGACACTATGAACATCGGTCTTCACAAGTGGGATACGATGGCCTGCATAAAACAAGTAAGTGACAACGACCACCCGATCAGATTAGTTCCATCTTACAACATGGGTTGCTGAAGATCAATTTTGAACCAGATTGTTTTCCCAGTCCGACATATTTGTGAACCTGTAAGAATGGTTAATGATCATATGCAAAGCCAGTCTCATGATATGGAATATAGATCATTCCCAATGTCGTACTCATCGACTATACAATGTATGTCGCCAATATCAACTGGTCTCTGCATAAGTCGTACCTCAAGGAGTGAATTGTCAAGTTACATATAATCACTATCAGCTTTTTAATACACTCACAGAAGTTGGTATAGTGAGTGAGTGAGTGAGTTAATATTTAACGTCACATCGGCAATATTTCAGCCATATCGTGACGAGAACATTTTACATTGTAATGGAATATGTATATATTATAAAACCTGTCATCGAAGGACAGTAAAGCAACTAGAGTATCACAGATATATATATGTAAAACTAGTAATTGAATCTAAAACATTTTAACCATAGGGGACAACACAATCTAAAAATGGGCTATAGATCGCTAACAACTGAAGGTAGATCACCATACTAGGGACCATGGGGACTTACAGTACATTTGCTTCCTGCATGGGCCCTAGCTGGATTTATATCATCCCCTCAGCCGTTAGCAATTAAGACATATCTAGCCATACATTAAAATTACAAATATTCTACGATTAAAAAACGGAAAGTTGAAATTTACTTTGAATGTTTTGGGACTTACGTACCCTCTCAGGAGGACAATAATTTTACAGTACTTTAACCCCCTCGAGGATACAGCCACTAACAATCTATGTTACTAATTCAAACTTCCAATCATAAAATATTTAGCTATTTACAAATCTGTTAACAAATTTAATTCTTTTAAAAAAGCAATAATTAAATGAGGACTTATATTAGTAAAAAGATCCTTCATAGTTCGGGATTTGAATAGATATCCCTTTGTGATGGAGTATTTCAACACAGTCAAGCAAGACATGCTTGACCGTGATTCGTTCATCACAAGGGATACAAAACGGAGGATCCTCACCTTTAATAGGTACTCATGCGTATATCTAGTGTGGCCAATACGACATCGTCGCATAATGACCTCTTCAAATCTGGACTGACAACCCAAGTAAGTGTAACCGATATAGGGTTTTATTGCATGTAATTTATTGATACCTACTTGGGTGTCCCACTTCTTTTGCATCAGATCACGGATATAAGATCTTATAGCAGCTTTGTAATCAGAGTATGGGATCAGAAGTGGTGTCACAGATTTGTTGAGTGCTGCCTTAGCAGCAATATCAGCCATTGTGTTCCCAGAAATGCCAACGTGGCTGGGTAACCAACAAAAGACGATGTCGCATTGGCCAGTAGCAAGTTCATTGTACAATTCAATAATTTCTAATAAAAGTGGATGTTTGCAAGAAAGATTTTTAATAGCCTGAAGACACGAAAGAGAATCTGAAAAGATGATATATTGTTTATATTTACGGTGTTTATTAATATATTTAAGAGCTGTTAGTATTGCGTTTGCTTCTGCTGTGAAAATTGAACTGTCATTGGGTAGTCTGAAGATATTGTTTTGGACCCAATGACAGTGGCACAAGCAACCGCGCCACCATCCTTGGATCCATCTGTATATAAGGATTTATAGGTATTATATTTATTTCTTAATTGACTAAATTCTTGTTTATACTGTAAATCATTAGTTTCGGATTTTTAAATGTGGTTAATGTTAAGTCAACGTCTGGCCTCACCAATTGCCAAGTAGGAGAAGAAAGAAGACGAGAAGGAGATATATTCTCCAGCTCAATGCCGGCAGCAGAAAGGAATGGTTTAATTCTGTGCCCAAGAGGCGGAACAAGAGAAGGCTTTTTGTTATACAAATCCTCATAAAGAGGAGTGAAGATGCAGTGAAACGCAGGATTAGACTCGTTAGAATATAGCTTCGTAATATACTGTAATGATAATTTTATACGGCGTTGGGTAAGAGAAGGCTCATCTGCCTCGACGTAGAGACTGTCAACAGGAGATGTTCTGAAGGACCCAAGACAAAGTCTCAGACCTTGATGGTGTACTGAATCTAAGAGTTTTAGGTTGCTTTTGCAGGCTCCACCATAAACGATGGAGCCATAATCAATCTTCGAGCGGACAAGTGATCTGTAAAGGTGTAGGAGCGTAGCTTGATCCCCTCCTCACCTTGAATTAGACACGACTTTCAATAAATCAAGTGCCTTCAGGCATTTAGTTTTGAGAGATTTGATATGCGGAAGAAAAGTTAAATGGGAGTCGAAAATGAGACCTAAGAACTTGGCCTCTTTTACAACCTTGATGGGAGTGCCATTTAAAAACAGTTCTGGGTCTTTATGTGGTTTATATTTACGGCAGAAGTGTATGCAATTAGTTTTTGATTTAGAAAATTTAAAGCCGTTTTCAAGACACCATTTATGTATTTTGCTTAAACACAACTGTAGTTGCCGTTCAATGGTATGCATATTCTTACCGCGACAAGAAATATTAAAATCATCCACGAAAAGTGATCCATCGATAGAATCATTTAAAACCTTGGATAAACTGTTGATCTTGATGCTAAACAATGTGACAGACAAAATACTGCCTTGTGGTACACCCTGATCCTGATAATAATGGTCAGACAGGGTAGAACCCACTCGGACTTGAAATTGCCTGTCTTTTAAAAACTGTGATATAAACAGAGGTAAACGACCCCTCAAACCAAAATCATGTAAATCCTTTAAAATGCCGTGCTTCCAGGTGGTATCGTATGCTTTCTCAAGATCAAAGAAAATCGATACAGCATGTTGTTTATTAACTATTGCATTTTTTACAAAGGATTCTAAACGTACCAAATGATCAATGGTACTACGATTTTTCCTGAAACCACATTGAATGTTGGTTATAAGGTTATTGGTTTCAAGATACCATGTCAATCTATTATTGACTATTCGTTCCATGGTTTTACAGACACAACTCGTCAAAGAGATTGGTCTGTAATTAGACGGATCAGTATGATCCCGGCCAGGCTTTGGAATAGGAACAACAATGGCATCACGCCACGAAGTTGGGAAATTCCCTGAAGTCCATATTTGATCAAAAAATTCCTAAAAGGATTTCTAAACATGATTCCGGCAAATGTTTCAAGAGCTGATAGTGAATGTTATCAGCTCCTGTTGCTGCATCATGAGCTTGCTCAAGGGCGGTATTGAGCTCATGTAACGAAAATAGTTCGTTACAATCTTCACCATTGTCTGAGGTAAAATGTATTCTTTTCTTCTCCTGTTGTTTCTGATACTTTTGAAACTCAGGGACATAATTCGATGACATGAATTGGCAAGAGTTTCACCAAGTTTATTTGCAATGTCAGTTTTATTAGTAAATAAATTATCACCGTCCTTCAAATGATGAACAGTACATTTGGAACCTTTGCCCTTTATTCTTTGATCATGTTCCACACCTTTGACATAGGTGTACGTGAATTTAATTTAGAACATAATTTCGCCAAGACTGACGCTTATTTTGTTTAAAAGAACGTCTAGCCTTAGCATTAGTAATTTTGACTTTGTCTAGATTATGGACAGTAGGGTGTTTGCGAAAATACTTTTCGGCCTTCTTCCTACATTTTCTGGCCTGTTTGCATTCATTATTAAACCATGGTTTACGAATATGTGGAACTGCAGAGGACTTAGGAATTGTTTTGTCAGCAATGTGATTTAGTATATCCGAAAAGACTGTATAGGATCTTCACTGTTCCTAAAAGATCATGCTGCAAGTGTTCAACACACAGAGTCGCATATAATGATTTCAATCAGCCCTGGCGAAATTTCTCCTTGACAAAGGTGGATCATCACCAGGGTTGATTGTTTTGAGAATGGTAGGGAAGTGGTCACTCCCACATAGGTCATCATGGACCATCCATTCAAATTCATTATACAAGTTTGAGTCAGCGAGAGACAGATCCAGGGAAGAATATGTTCCCGTAGCTGGATGTAAATATGTGACTGAATCATCATTTAAAATACACAAATTGTTATCAGCAATAAATTCCTCAAGGATGTTACCTTTAGTATTAGTGTGGACACTTCCCCAAAGCGGGTTGTGTCCATTCAGATCGCTCATGATGAGACATGGTTTAGGAAGTTGATCATACAGATTTTGAAGATCTGATTGTTGAAGATTAGAAGAAGGAGGAATATACAAGCTGCACAGCGTTATAGCAGTGTGCAGGGTCAAGCGAACAGCTACAGTTTGGAGATTGGTATGAGAGGGACTGGGCTATGTATTATACCCTGCCGCACTAAAATTGAAGCACCTCCAGTTGCTTTATCTCCCAGAGGAGAAAAGGAGTGGTAATCGTTGTACTGTCTGAGGTTAAAGACATCTGTATGTTTTAAATAAGTCTCTTGAAGACAGAATGCTGACGGTTGAAGATCTTGTATGAGTAATTGTATTTCATTAAAGTTATTCTTCAGTCCTCTACAATTCCACTGAATCAAAGGTTGAGAACTAATCATCTCTTAGGCGGATTAACTGGAGATCGCGCTCGCCCATTACGTTTAGGCGACAAACTTGTTGTTCTCTGAGGGATGCTCTCTGAAACATCCATCCCTTCAAGCGATCCAAACTTATTATAAAGTTGTATGGGATCATCTGAACCTTTGGATACTCTACCCGTGTCATTGTTTCGAGAAGAGTCAGTTTTACATCTGGATAACGCACTTTTCCCTTTCTTGGATTGTGGATTCGGTGCTGAATCATTTTGTGACCCTGTTCGTGGAGTTGGGTGTACAGAAGCAGCCGATGACGATTCAGGAAACAGTTCAGCTGGAAAAGGCTCAGCAGTAGTTTGAGTGCAGGAATCCGACAGACAGAGGGGTTCAGGATTGATGGAATATATCCATGTCAAATCTGTTTGACAAGCAATAGAAGTTGTTACCACAGATGGTCTTCTGGTTACAGAGGCATAGGAACCATGTGGATCACAGGAAGGCACGAGTTTCCTTGCTTCATGGTAACTAATGTTCTGAGTAGTTTTGATTTTACTAATCTCCATTTCTCTCTTCCATATTGGACAATCTTTCGATGAGGATGAATGCTGTCCAGAACAGTTGACACATTTTTTAAAGGTGCTTTCGCAATCTTCGGTAACATGTGTTTTCTCACCACAATGAGCACAAGTAATTGGATTTTTGCATGAATTTACCCCATGACCAAACTTTTGGCATTTAAAACACCTCAGTGGGTTTGGGATATATTGGTCGACTGCAAGGCTGCAATAACCTGCTTTGATAGTTCGTGGTGGAGACGGAGAGACAAAGGAGAACAAGTAAGTTTTGGTTTGAATTATTGCTGAGTTTTGACGCCGAGTAAAACGTTTCACATGTGTCACACCCTGATCTTTTAATTCACAAACTATGTCAAGCTCGGACATATCATCTAGGAGGTGATCACGGTCTTTTACAATGCCTTTGCTTGAATTAAGTGACCTATGGACAGATACTGAAACGGGAAATCCAGCCAATGTATCAACAGATAGTAAGTTGTTAGCTTGGTGTCTTTTGGCACACTCGATTAAAAGTGATCCGGACCTCATACGTTTGATATTCTTCACATCACCGGCTATACCATACACTCCTTTTGAAATCGCAAATGGATTCAATTTTATAGGTTGCTTGTCTGGAGATTCTAGAACCAGAAATCTCGGCCAGTACTCAACTTGTTTAAGAGGTCGACAGCCTTCATTAACCTCATGATCATTGTCAAGTTGACGCTTTTTTTTCAAGGGGGTTTGAAAAGCCATGTTTAAGTATAAAAGATTCATCAACCCAGCTCCCCACCCACCACGGAGTGTCATAAAGACGATGCTATACACAAGTGGATCTCCGACATGCAGCACCAAGGATACTGGGATGATATACTCAAGCAGAAAGATTAAACAAGTAATCAATCTACCAGATTGGCCCATGAGCCATCGCCTTCTGGGCATAAGACTCTAGGCAAGTGAAATAGGGCATAATTCAAAATCAAGTGATATTTTAGAAACAAAAATGAGCCAAAACCTAAAGTCAAACATATTGTTCAGAAGATAATTTGTGCAAATACAATTGATGCACAGGGCTCGACATGACCAGCCGATTGGTTGAACCGGGCCCATTCAACCACCCGTCTAGGTGAAGTAAGGGTCGAAGTGGTGTATTGGGCAAAGGAACGCTGTTCCTGGAGCCCTTGCCCTCAACCACCAGAATCCCGTCCTCCACCGACACAGGGGCGCAACCCACGGCAAACGGGTTGGTGGACCTAATATCCCCCCGGGTCCACAACGGGGGCTTGAAGGGCGCTTAGCGTGACCCAGCACCCACCACGAGGAGGTGGCTCTTCATGGGTGCCAAGTTGGTATAGACGTTGGCAGACGAGTTAGATGTATTAGATTAGATTTTGTATGGAAAACCTTGAAATCGTCTATACATATTGACAGTAGTGGGTGACCTCGCCTAGATGGATACTACAACGCCAACTGTCGTTCATTTCCCGATGTTTGTTTGTCGCATGACTACGTTGTCTATCAAACAGAGGAATGCTGAATTGACAATAGTCATCGCATCACGGAATTGGCTCACGTGAATCACAATAGAAAGTCAGTCCTACAATATTGACAAACCTCGCCCAGATGAACACTACCAAGTCGGCTGTCGTCAACTGTATTGTTCCCTCGAACAGCATAAAGTCACCAGCTGTCATCAGCAGAGCGTTTGTTTAAACATTTACAAATGTTCCCCCACCTTAGTAAATATTCATATCTCCAAGTAAACTTAGAAAAGATGATGCATTGGGTGTGACGAATGTGACGAGTGTGTATGTTTGGTGGAAGGACACCAATAAGCCTATGACGAGTGTGTATGTTTGGTGGAAGGACACCAATAAGCCTATGACGAGTGTGTATGTTTGGTGGAAGGACACCAATAAGCCTATGACGAGTGTGTATGTTTGGTAGAAGGACACCAATAAGCCTATGACGAGTGTGTATGTTTGGTGGAAGGACACCAATAAGCCTATGACGAGTGTGTATGTTTGGTGGAAGGACACCAATAAGCCTATGACGAGTGTGTATGTTTGTGGAAGGACATCAATAAGCCTATGACGAGTGTGTATGTTTGCTGGAAGGACACCAATAAGCCTATGACGAGTATGTATGTTTGGTGGAAGGACACCAATAAGCCTATGACGAGTGTGTATGTTTGGTAGAAGGACACCAATAAGCCTATGACGAGTGTATATGTTTGGTGGAAGGACACCAATAAGCCTATGCCGAGTATGTATGTTTGGTAGAAGGACACCAATAAGCCTATGCCGAGTATGTATGTTTGGTGGAAGGACACCAATAAGCCTATGACGAGTATGTATGTTTGGTAGAAGGACACCAATAAGCCTATGACGAGTGTGTATGTTTGGTGGAAGGACACCAATAAGCCTATGACGAGTGTGTATGTTTGGTAGAAGGACACCAATAAGCCTATGACGAGTGTGTATGTTTGGTGGAAGGACACCAATAAGCCTATGACGAGTGTGTATGTTTGGTAGAAGGACACCAATAAGCCTATGACGAGTGTGTATGTTTGGTGGAAGGACACCAATAAGCCTATGCCGAGTATGTATGTTCGGTGGAAGGACACCAGTAAGCCTATGACGAGTATGTATGTTTGGTAGAAGGACACCAATAAGCCTATGACGAGTGTGTATGTTTGGTGGAAGGACACCAATAAGCCTATGACGAGTGTGTATGTTTGGTAGAAGGACACCAATATGGAAGGACACCAATAAGCCTCCATGACGAGTGTGTATGTTTGGTGGAAGGACACCAATAAGCCTATGACGAGTGTGTATGTTTGGTAGAAGGACACCAATAAGCCTATGACGAGTGTGTATGTTTGGTGGAAGGACACCAATAAGCCTATGACGAGTGTGTATGTTTGGTAGAAGGACACCAATAAGCCTATGACGAGTGTGTATGTTTGGTGGAAGGACACCAATAAGCCTATGACGAGTGTGTATGTTTGGTAGAAGGACACCAATAAGCCTATGACGAGTGTGTATGTTTGGTGGAAGGACACCAATAAGCCTATGACGAGAGTGTGTATGTTTGGTGGAAGGACACCAATAAGCCTATGACGAGTATGTATGTAAGGTAGAAGGACACCAATAAGCCTATGACGAGTATGTATGTTTGGTGGAAGGACACCAATAAGCCTATGACGAGTGTGTATGTTTGGTGGAAGGACACCAATAAGCCTATGACGAGTGTGTATGTTTGGTAGAAGGACACCAATAAGCCTATGCCGAGTGTGTATGTTTGGTGGAAGGACACCAATAAGCCTATGACGAGTATGTATGTTTGGTGGAAGGACACCAATAAGCCTATGACGAGTGTGTATGTTTGGTAGAAGGACACCAATAAGCCTATGACGAGTGTGTATGTTTGGTGGAAGGACACCAATAAGCCTATCTGGTCAGTCTGTAATATTGTTTACAATGCATTAATGACTGCCGGTGTAAACTAATGTTGTAAAAGTGTAAACATACACATTCTTGCTAGAACTGCTATTTGTTTCGGAATCCAGACATTATCACATAGGGACGTGTTGTCTCCAAGTTCAGTTCCCAGCCGGAATATGCTTCGTAAAAAGAAGATTCAGTGTCCATTTTAATGTTGTTTTTTGTGGGTTTTTTATATATTGGTTTTGCCTTTAATTTAAGTTGTTGTTGATGTGTTTGTTATGAAAGTCCGTATCGACGGAAGGTTGTTATCAAATATATTTCACACTCAAAAAAAGGAGGTGTCTCAACTTCAGTCTGTGAAATCTTATAACAATAAGGCCTTAAGCACAGTTACACTGAAGCATAGGTTGTCATGTGTTTTCGGATAAACTAGGCATTTAGAATGTGAAAAAATATATTCCCCAAAAACTCTTTAAGGAGCCTTCTCCAAGCAGTGACTTAAAGCCATATATAGATAGACTTACTTAGATAATAGACACCATACATATGTTACAGGACGTATAGCCTCACAAGCCTGTTGCCTCAACACTTGCGAATTAAAAGTTGCCAGATAAAGATGTTCATGACGGTGTTGGTCCCGCCAGCCACGGGAGTTTGGTATGTTTACTCTTTAACCATAACTCTGCAGCGAGTTTTCGTGTTGATGATAACTAACCCACAGATAGAGTTAGAAGCCTCGAATGCACGGAATAGCCAGCAGATTAGATCTGTCCAGATACATGACTATTCGACATGAGAACACTAATAGACTCTGGCTACTGTGCAAGAGACTTCCCCTGAAATTTAATGCTATATCTAAAATTGTCCAGATTGCATGTAGACCACTAGAATCGAGAGAATGTACATGTGGTACAGGTGTTTATGACCTTGTGAACCATGTTTTCATATCATGATCCAAGAATATGTCGGAGAGAGACGAACTGTTTGAAAAAGTATTTGACCTGATGGATGTCAAATGCTTTGCTGACTTCTGGTCAAAAGATGACGACTCCATCATCTCATTCTTCCTTGGTGGATTCCCAGACTGTACAGAAGAGATTCACTTTGATACCTGGTGCCAAATAATGTTAATTGTGGCTGATTTTGTCAGTAAATGTAATTTCCTGTTTCATTAACGTTCTGATGCATTCATATATTCACTTGTCTGTAAATATCATGTGATGTTTAAATGCTTGTAATCTTCATATCTGGAGGAAATAAAGCCAATCTATCTATCTATCTATCTATCTATCTATCTACCAGCTCATCAGAGACTCTCATCATCGATAATCCCCCTTTATGTACACTAAAGGCTTCACTATCTCGTTGTATTTACTGCAAACTTCACTTGTTAACGCTTTGATCAGGTCATGTGTTGTTATTGTGTCTGGCTTCCTAATCCTCTATTGTACTGCACAAACATCTTTTCTAACTTGTATATATGCTTCTCTATCCTCATGCTGTTCATCACTTGCTTGATAACGGTATTAGAACCTACAGCGACACGTCGCTGTCACAGCAATACAGAAGTTGTTCATCACTTGCTTGATAACGGTATTAGAACCTACAGCGACAGCTCCTCACAGCAAATACAGAAGTTGACCTACAGCGACACGTCGCTGTCACAGCAATACAGAAGTTGTTCATCACTTGCTTGATAACGGTATTAGAACCTACAGCGACACGTCGCTGTCACAGCAATACAGAAGTTGTTCATCACTTGCTTGATAACGGTGTTAGAACCTACAGCGACACGTCGCTGTCACAGCAATACAGAAGTTGTTCATCACTTGCTTGATAACGGTATTAGAACCTACAGCGACACGTCGCTGTCACAGCAATACAGAAGTTGTTCATCACTTGCTTGATAACGGTGTTAGAACCTACAGCGACACGTCGCTCTCACAGCAATACAGAAGTTGTTCATCACTTGCTTGATAACGGTGTTAGAACCTACAGCGACACGTCGCTGTCACAGCAATACAGAAGTTGTTCATCACTTGCTTGATAACGGTGTTAGAACCTACAGCGACACGTCGCTCTCACAGCAATACAGAAATAATTCTTCCATATATTGCAACCCTTCCCAATGTTGGTAGAGCATGAAATGTTCACCGCAAAAAGTTACCAGGTTTTGAAGGAATGTCAGAGATACAATTATCTCCAATGTTGTAGAAACACTCGCTGTACTTGCATTCAGATCGGAATAAATATTTGCGGCACATGCCCGATTTGAACTTGCACATACGAGGTCGTTGATATCTTGGTCGACGTCCACTGCGTTTATGTTAGACAAGGGTCTGCAAGACTGCTCCAAACAACGGAATACAAAGAGTGTTGAGGACATCTCCGACGGGGAAAATGACAGCGACGCAGCATCGCATTTGCTTGTGCGACCATGACCTTGTGTTCGTGGATCGTCCGTTGATCGTCAATTTAAACAGCGTGATGGACAATCCAGGCTAGGTTCCAGATGGCCCCGTGGTATACCCCGAGGACGCATGCCGCCATGCACCCGGAATTGCCATCCGGGCATAATCGCTACATTGCATAAAAACTATTCTTTCATTTCATGTCTCAAAGAATATACTAAGCGCAAATGGAAACTTAACTTTATTGCAAACATACCCATTTATAACAAAGTGTGTTGCAAGTGGATACATCAGTTTTATGGACGTAATGAGCATACACTAAAACAGAATTAGGCATTAAGATGCACCCTGCGTTAGGTCACTGTTTTCATGCAACACGGACTAGCAATAATGTACTGGAGGTTGTTCAGTACAGCGTATACCCCACTATCGCATTCACAGCAGCGAGGCAACGTTGTCTGACACCTGACTGTCTTACACTCGTCAACACAGCAGTCGGCAATCTGGGCAGTTGCTGTACCAACATGACGCTCAGCTCTCACAGTCTGGGACTGACCTCTCAAGGCTTCTCCCAAGGGCATTCATCACGTGGGACTGACGTCCATCATCAGGACGTTTGCAGGCTATTTTGTGTCAAAACAGGGGTGTGTGGTGTCCCATTGTCATGTTGGACTTGGAGGCCTGGGCCATGAACAGCACCAGTTCCGGGACATCGACAGGTCATGACATCACGCTGCATTGAGCTTCCACGAATTAAGGGAATACGCGAAAGCACGTGCCCGGTAAAGGCAACCCAAACCACGATATGGATCCGCCACGATATGGATCCGCCACGATATGGATCCGCCACGATATGGATCCGCCACGATATGGATCATCTTCCTGTACGCACACTTCCGTCGGCAAAACGCAGCGTTAAACGTGACTCAACCCTCTTCCTTTGTCTCTGGTTCCAGCACAGGAGCATTTGTGCCGAGGGTAGATGTTCATTACGGTTTACATGTGTTAGAATGGGCAGCGCGCAAGTAGTGTTCGTGTGGTCTGGGCAGTCACGCGACCCCAAAACACTGGTTGTCGCTGCGATAGTGACGCAGCCGAGGTTGATTGTTCTCGATGTCGCTTGTAATGTCCTGATCTGGGACGGTCAGCTATCGTACCTGTTTGATGCCCATGTGTCCTCGGGCTGTGAATTGTCTCATGGCTCGGGCAACAGCAACAGTAGACTGGCAAGCCTGGGGCATGCCAATTACACAAACCACATTGAACATTGCTAGGCGTGTCACGTGACATGAGAATTGTCTCAAAGACGTGTTTCTGTCTTACCACTAGTATATTTTGCACACGTGTTGGTGGTTATTTTCAGGAAATTGTGGTCACGTGATCTGCACACGTGTTTTCACGAAAGAACGTTTTGCATTCACCCCACGAGGCTCACCACAGTTGGCGATGCGTCATCCACCTGGCCATTATGGTATTCAGCCATGTTGACTACCGTGTGGTCCCCATTTTCAGTATAAGTCATTTCCAAATGTGAAGTGTTGTGTTTGGTTAAGCATCTATCATTTGATAGGACATTGTTTGGGGCAGCAACGACAGATAGGACATTAGCGTGGACAGATAGCACATTAGCGAGGATAGATAGGACATTAGCGAGGACAGATAAGACATTAGCGATCACAGATAGGACATTGTTTGGGGCAGCGAGGACAGATAGGACAATAGCGAGGACAGATAGCACATTAGCGAGGATAGATAGGACATTAGCGAGGACAGATAGGACATTAGCGAGGACAGATAGGACATTAGCGAGGATAGATAGGACATTAGCGAGGATAGATAGGACATTAGCAAGGACAAAGGGGCAACGCATCCCCCTTTGCTCACCGCTGAACGTTTCCATCCCGCGACACTAGCACCTCACCATATATTCGCCAACACCACAGACAAGGCGTAACTGATACCGGTATTGTCCGTTTGGCTCAAAAGCGGACGGATGAATTGTAATCTAACTCGAAAAATAAAAAACATAAAATGCTCAATGAAACACTGATCATAATCAAAACATCAGAGCAACTCTGTGATTTCTTTGCAGAATTTATGTCCTAAAATGTAAAAAGTTGTTTAACAAACTATCAAAATTTTTTTGACACAGTTCACTATTTGTAACGAGGGAGAAAGGGACAGCTGGGTGTTAGAGAAGCACGTGCACAAGTGCCGACAAAGTTATTGACTCATTAACCTGTGCTGTGCCGTCTCCATCCTTTCTCGCACACCGGGCTGTCCCTTTCTCTGCATTCCTCCCTCGTAACAAATAGAAAACTGTGTCAATATTTGAATGATAGTTTGTTAAACAACTTTTTACATTTAATTTTTAGGACATAAATTCTGTAAAAACCTCACAGAGTTGGTCTGACGTTTTGATTATGATCAGTGTTTCATTGAGTATTTTATGTGCATTAGTTTTCATCGGTCCGCTTTTGAGCTAAAAGGACTATAGCAAGAGCCAGCGCAACTGAATATAATGTGTTAGTCTGCATACTGCTGCTGTCACTGCCACCCTCTTTAGGTGATAATATTGATGAAGTCACATAAAAGGTGATTTTAAACGAATTAAATGTGTAAAACTGAAACTACATGAAGCAGGTATTTCACATGATGGAAACATATGATACATAAATGTCTAAGTTGTGTAAACATTTGACTCTTTGAACTTTACGTATGTTTTCCATGTTTCTAACCTTAGTAAACTTTGAACGAAAGTGGAAATTTCAACTCTTATCGCAATTAAATAAATGCATTAGAAGAAGTGTATTTCCTGGGACACCCGTGTTTTTATCCATACCTTACACGCACCTGGACATGAAATATTCGCATTTCTTGCACACGATACAGAAGGAGAGAGTACGTGTGTATATTTCATCTCATCGGGGAAACAGATTCACCCATATTGGATGTTCTTTCATTCCAGTACTAACACTATATATCTCTGTGATGTTTGTGTGACGAGGCACTGAACAGCATCCCAACAATGTGACGGCGGCCTGTACATGGATGGAGCAGACAGTCCAGTCAGTTACATAAATTATAATCTACCCATCTGGGATAGGAAGAAATGTATCAACAAGTCAGCGAGCGCCCATTTGTAGGTTGGTAGATAGGTATGTAACTTGTCGACATAATGAGTTGTAGTTCACGTGTTGTCATTGTTTCGTCAGAGTCACTGTTGTCCTCTTCCGGAACTCTTTCGGCACTTTCTTTGCATTAGGATCTTTCTTGATGTGCTCAAACCCTTTAATCATGGCAAACACATCTATAGTCTCTACATTCTCTTCTTCTATCTGGGCCGGTTCTTCCTCTTCTGCCTCCTGGACTGGCTCTTCCTTTGGCGTCTCTACTTCTTCCAGTTGTATATCTATGGTGGGTTCCACCTCAGGCACTGGCTCTACCTCTACCACTTCGACACTCTCTATAATGTCGACCTTCTCCACAGTCACTGCTGAAACATCAAATCTGAAGATATAGCAGACACGAGCAATGATGATCGGGTGATGACAAATCAAATAACACCTACATGTATTAACTGCCACTGTCATCACAGACCACACGCGCCGCTACTACTACGTTCGTCTATGATATGACATGTGTAGTTGCTATGACGATTGGAGGAACGTGTGGGTGGTGATAGAGGCTTCCCCAGTTCGTGAGACACCTGCACAGGTAGGGCGCCGATAATCTAGCAACATGATCAGGCGAACCGGAAACACGGATCACAGGTATCAGAGGTTCTCAAGGGACAAAGGTCTGATCCTGTATCTGTAACAAGGTCAACGAGTGGGGATGATTCTGTCAAACCATGGATCAAACAGAATAGTTGTGTGTCCTGATACCACTTAGGCAAAAGTCGCTTGAGGCTGTCTGGCCACCAATGCGCTGTGACTTGACAGTACTAACCCTTCTCTGTCTGGCCACCAACGCGCTGTGACTTGACAGTACTAACCCTTCTCTGCCTGGCCACCGACGCGCCATGACTTGACAGTACTAACCCTTCTCTGCCTGGCCACCGACGCGCGATGACTTGACAGTACTAACCATTCTCTGCCTGGCCACCGACGCGCCATGACTTGACAGTACTAACCCCTTTCTGTCTTGCCACCAACACGCTGTGACTTGACAGTACTAACCCTTCTCTGTCTGGCCACCAACACGCCATGACTTCACAGTACTAACCCTTCTCTGTCTGGAACTCTTCTATTATTTTATTGACATCAACATTTGTGACAGGAACTTCTCGCTTGACTTCCGCGGGTTCTTCTTCGATCTCTTCATCCGCTTCGGTTTCAATCATTTCATCTGCTTCGTCATGTTCAGAATTTTTCGGATGTTTGAAAGTAGAACCTAAATTTGAAAAATATGCTTTCAGTGCGTGAAATGATTTGGATCTCTTTGCCTTCAGTTCCAGCGCTATAGACCGTTTCTCCTCATCCTGCAGTGACTGCTCCCGAGGCGTGACAGGCCACGTCAACATCCAAACACGAATCATTGCTGAAACAAACACACGGCTGAGATGGGTACATGCACATTCTAAAATGAATTACCCAGGTATGTATACAGGAAGTACCCACTTGAGAATACTCGTATACCCAACATAACCTAAACGCTTATATATAATTACGGTGGTATCTTACCTACAATAACCTATGAACAACCCACCTCACGGCCAGTACGTAGGCTCAACGCTGAACACATGATAACCATAGAATGTTAACAGGACATAGCAACTTAACGGGAAATACGTACACCGACAGACTGAGGTATATGAGCACGGGGGCTGCAAACTTGACGTTCATACAAAGGATGATAAGTGAAGAATATACACAGCTATTTTAGTATGTATAGTATAACACGTATGATATAGTAATGGTGTAAGTGGTATTAGTGATAATGTTAGTGAGTGAGTGAGTGGATTTAGTTTTAAGCCGCTTTTAGAAATATTCCAGCAATATCACGGTGGGGACACCAGAAATGAGTTTCACACATTGTACCCATGTGGGGAATCGAACCCGGGTCGTCGGCGTGACGTGATAGTGGGTATAGTAGTATATGTGTTGTTATTACAGTTAGTATTGGGTTGTTAGTAATTTAAAGCCGCACTACCAAATACTACTGCTATACGTCGGCGGTCTGTAAGTAATCGGATATAGACCAAACAATCAAATGATTAACAAAATGATTTACGTCAACGTACTTCCACCAATTCAGCAAGCTTGACCAATTCAAACCCACAAATTCAAATTCAATAAGACTGGTATTATTTCTAGTAGCAGGAGATAAGTGTTTGGGGGGATTCTGTACAGTTATTAGTTTCAGTATCAGCAGTGTTTGGTGTTTTTCCTCACTAACGTTAGCTTTGTCGTTGTTGATATCAGCAGTGTTTGGTGTTTTCCCTCACTAACGCTGGCTTTGTCGTTGTTTATATCAGCAGTGTTTGGTGTTTTTCCTCACTAACGCTGGCTTTATCATTGTTTATATCAGCAGTGTTTGGTGTTTTTCCTCACTAACGCTAGCTTTATCATTGTTTATATCAGCAGTGTTTGGTGTTTTTCCTCATCATTGTTTATATCAGCAGTGTTTGGTGCTCACTAACGCCAGCTTTATCATTGTTTATATCAGCAGTTTTGGTGTTTTCCTCACTAACGCTAGCTTTATCGTTGTTTATATCAGCAGTGTTTGGTGTTTTTCCTCACTAACGCTAGCTTTATCGTTGTTTATATCAGCAGTGTTTGGTGTTTTCCTCACTAACGCTAGCTTTATCGTTGTTTATATCAGCAGTGTTTGGTGTTTTCCTCACTAACGCTGGCTTTATCGTTGTTTATATCAGCAGTGTTTGGTGTTTTTTCCTAATCGTTGTTTATAACGCTGGCTTTATCGTTGTTTATATCAGCAGTGTTTGGTGTTTTCCTAACTAACGCTGGCTTTATCGTTGTTTATATCAGCAGTGTTTGGTGTTTTCCTAACTAACGCAAGCTTTATCGTTGTTTATATCAGCAGTGTTTGGTGTTTTCCTAACTAACGCTGGCTTTATCGTTGTTTATATCAGCAGTGTTTGGTGTTTTCCTAACTAACGCTGGCTTTATCGTTGTTTATATCAGCAGTGTTTGGTGTTTTCCTCACTAACGCTAGCTTTATCGTTGTTTATATCAGCAGTGTTTGGTGTTTTCCTCACTAACGCTGGCTTTATCGTTGTTTATATCAGCAGTGTTTGGTGTTTTTCCTAACTAACGCTAGCTTTATCGTTGTTTATATCAGCAGTGTTTGGTGTTTTCCTAACTAACGCTGGCTTTATCGTTGTTTATATCAGCAGTGTTTGGTGTTTTCCTAACTAACGCTGGCTTTATCGTTGTTTATATAAGTGTTTGGTGTTTTCCCTAACTAACGCTGGCTTTATCATTGTTTATATCAGCAGTGTTTGGTGTTTTCCTCACTAACGCTGGCTTTATCGTTGTTTATATCAGCAGTGTTTGGTGTTTTCCTCACTAACGCTGGCTTTATCGTTGTTTATATCAGCAGTGTTTGGTGTTTTCCTCACTAACGCTGGCTTTATCGTTGTTTATATCAGCAGTGTTTGGTGTTTTTCCTCACTAACGCTGGCTTTATCGTTGTTTATATCAGCAGTGTTTGGTGTTTTCCTCACTAACGCTGGCTTTATCGTTGTTTATATCAGCAGTGTTTGGTGTTTTCCTCACTAACGCTGGCTTTATCATTGTTTATATCAGCAGTGTTTGGTGTTTTCCTAACTAACGCTAGCTTTATCGTTGTTTATATCAGCAGTGTTTGGTGTTTTCCTCACTAACGCTGGCTTTATCGTTGTTTATATCAGCAGTGTTTGGTGTTTTCCTAACTAACGCTGGCTTTATCGTTGTTTATATCAGAAGTGTTTGGTGTTTTCCTCACTAACGCTAGCTTTATCATTGTTTATATCAGCAGTGTTTGGTGTCTTCCTCACTAACGCTAGCTTTATCGTTGTTTATATCAGCAGTGTTTGGTGTCTTCCTCACTAACGCTGGCTTTATCATTGTTTATATCAGCAGTGTTTGGTGTTTTCCTCACTAACGCTGGCTTTATCGTTGTTGATATCAGAAGTGTTTGGTGTTTTTCCTCACTAACACTGGCTTTATCGTTGTTTATATCAGCAGTGTTTGGTGTTTTTCCTCACTAACGCTAGCTTTATCGTTGTTTATATCAGCAGTGTTTGATGTTTTTCCTCACTAACGCTGGCTTTATCATTGTTTATATCAGCAGTGTTTGGTGTCTTTCCTAACTAACGCTAGCTTTCTCATTGTTTATATCAGCAGTGTTTGGTGTCTTCCTCACTAACGCTAGCTTTATCGTCGTTGATATGAGAAGTGTTTGGTGTTTTCCTCACTAACGCTGGCTTTTCCGTTGTTTATATCAGCAGTGTTTGGTGTTTTCCTCACTAACGCTGGCTTTATCGTTGTTGATATCAGAAGTGTTTGGTGTTTTTCCTCACTAACTCTGGCTTTATCGTTGTTTATATCAGCAGTGTTTGGTGTTTTTCCTCACTAACGCTAGCTTTATCGTTGTTTATATCAGCAGTGTTTGATGTTTTTCCTCACTAACGCTGGCTTTATCATTGTTTATATCAGCAGTGTTTGGTGTCTTTCCTAACTAACGCTAGCTTTCTCATTGTTGATATCAGAAGTGTTTGGTGTTTTCCTAACTAACGCTGGCTTTATCGTTGTTGATATCAGAAGTGTTTGGTGTCTTCCTCACTAACGCTAGCTTTATCATTGTTTATATCAGCAGTGTTTGGTGTTTTCCTCACTAACGCTGGCTTTATCGTTGTTTATATCAGCAGTGTTTGGTGTTTTTCCTCACTAACGCTAGCTTTATCGTTGTTTATATCAGCAGTGCTTGTTGTCTTCCTCACTAACGCTAGCTTTATCATTGTTGATATCAGAAGTGTTTGGTGTTTTCCTCACTAACGCTAGCTTTATCATTGTTTATATCAGAAGTGTTTGGTGTTTTCTCCTCACTAATCCTAGCTTTATCGTTGTTTATATCAGCAGTGTTTGGTGTTTTCCTCACTAACGCTAGCTTTATCGTTGTTTATATCAGCAGTGTTTGGTGTTTTCCTCACTAACGCTGGCTTTATCATTGTTTATATCAGAAGTGTTTGGTGTTTTCCTCACTAACGCTGGCTTTATCGATGTTTATATCAGCAGTGTTTGGTGTTTTCCTCACTAACGCTGGCTTTATCGTTGTTTATATCAGCAGTGTTTGGTGTTTTCCTCACTAACGCTAGCTTTATCGTTGTTTATATCAGAAGTGTTTGGTGTTTTCCTCACTAACGCTAGCTTTATCGTTGTTTATATCAGCAGTGTTTGGTGTTTTTCCTCACTAACGCTGGCTTTATCGTTGTTTATATCAGCAGTGTTTGGTGTTTTCCTCACTAACGCTAGCTTTATCGTTGTTTATATCAGCAGTGTTTGGTGTTTTCCTCACTAACGCTAGCTTTATCGTTGTTTATATCAGCAGTGTTTGGTGTTTTCCTCACTAACGCTAGCTTTATCGTTGTTTATATCAGCAGTGTTTGGTGTTTTTCCTCACTAACGCTAGCTTTATCGTTGTTTATATCAGCAGTGTTTGGTGTTTTCCTCACTAACGCTGGCTTTATCGTTGTTTATATCAGCAGTGTTTGGTGTTTTCCCTCACTAACGCTGACTTTATCATTGTTTATATCAGCAGTGTTTGGTGTTTTCCTCACTAACGCTGGCTTTATCGTTGTTTATATCAGCAGTGTTTGGTGTTTTCCTCACTAACGCTGACTTTATCATTGTTTATATCAGCAGTGTTTGGTGTTTTCCTCACTAACGCTAGCTTTATCGTTGTTTATATCAGCAGTGTTTGGTGTTTTCCTCACTAACGCTAGCTTTATCATTGTTTATATCAGCAGTGTTTGGTGTTTTTCCTCACTAACGCTGGCTTTATCGTTGTTTATATCAGCAGTGTTTGGTGTTTTCCTCACTAACGCTGGCTTTGTCATTGTTTATATCAGCAGTGTTTGGTGTTTTTCCTCACTAACGCTGGCTTTATCGTTGTTTATATCAGCAGTGTTTGGTGTTTTTCCTCACTAACGCTAGCTTTATCGTTGTTTATATCAGCAGTGTTTGGTGTTTCTCCTCACTAACGCTGGCTTTATCGTTGTTTATATCAGCAGTGTTTGGTGTTTTCCTCACTAACGCTAGCTTTATCGTTGTTTATATCAGCAGTGTTTGGTGTTTTCCTCACTAACGCTGGCTTTATCGTTGTTTATATCAGCAGTGTTTGGTGTTTTTCCTCACTAACGCTAGCTTTATCGTTGTTTATATCAGAAGTGTCGGAGTATCATAACAAATGGTGAATAAATTTCTCAAGTAAATATTTAGTCAATACAGACCCAATAAGCCTACCATAACCGATGCACATTTGTCATGGAATTTGAATGTAGGTATACAAACACAACAATGGTTCAATTTAATACATGCCAGCAACACCTGCTCTATATGAAGTGGTGCAATTACGTTCCTCCATTTAAATGACTGACTGACTGAGTTTGGTTTTACGCCGCTTTTAGCAATATTCCATCACGGCGGCGGACACCAGAAATGGGCTTCACACATTGTACCCATGTGGGGATTCGAACCCGGGTCTTCGGCGTGACGAGCCAACGCTTTAACCACTAGGCTACCCCACCGCCCCCCATTTAAATGAACTTCTCGCTGATATTACACTCACTACAACTATATTCGTTAACAGTTGTCTGTTGTACCATAAACACATTACTTGCCTCCTGTAGGGTATCTGACAGTTGGTTGCATGTTTGGACAACTTTAAACTTTCACAGAAAATTACACTTCAAACACAATTTAAATACTTGACATTGTAACAATTACATAGCATGCTGTGTAACACCTCACAACAATTGGTTATAACGAGTTATTATGTCGAGGGCAGTCGCCTTTCCCTGTATAGATAATGTAGTACTTAAGCCATATATCGTCTTACCTGTTGAAGTTTGTCGTATAGCACTGACGGTGTATCTGCCCTACATAGGGGGATGCAGGTCTGAATAAGGAACTGAAAGTTCAGTTACGCCCAGTGTCTCAGTATGTTGAATACTAAGGAATCCAGTTTCATCGATCCATCGTTAATCAATACACACCAGCTAGTGGCACAATGTCAGACTATGAACCAGTCACCATTATCTTATTTCATTGCTTTCTGATTGAACGAAACCTTACACAATGTATTTTATGTCCAGCTATTTCACAGGTTGTTCATACAAATAGACAGAATCAATACAGGCGTGGGTCAGTCTGACTTTTGACTTATACACATTACCTTTAATGAAGCAACACCTGAATCCAAGGGCAAGTATTAAATTTGTGGTGCAAATGGTGAGTATACTCCAGCATATTGGAATACAAAGAAGAAGCACACACAGTATGGTGGGTCGCATGTTCATGAAGGCGTCAACATTGGGGGTACACATTCCATAGCTGGATACGCACTATTGTCAACATTGGGGGTACGCATTCCATAGCTGGATACGCACTATTGTCAACATTGGGGGTACACATTCCATAGCTGGATACGCACTATTGTCAACATTGGGGGTACACATTCCAAAGCTGGATACGCACTATTGTCAACATTGGGGGTACGCATTCCATAGCTGGATACGCACTATTGTCAACATTGGGGGTACGCATTCCATAGCTGGATACCCATTATTGTCAACATTGGGATACTCATTTCATAGCTGGATACGCACTATTGTCAACATTGGGGGTACGCATTTCATAGTTGGATACGCACTATTGTCAACATTGGGGGTACGCATTCCATAGCTGGATACGCACTATTGTCAACATCGGGGTACGCTTTTCATGGCTGGATACGCACTATTGCATTGGGGTACGCATTCCATAGCTGGATACGCACTATTGTCAACATTGGGGATACGCATTCCATAGCTGGATACGCACTATTGTCAACATTAGGGGTACGCATTTCATAGCTGAATACGCACTATTGTCAACATTGGGGGTACGCATTTCATAGTTGGATACGCACTATTGTCAACATCCGGGGTACGCTTTTCATAGCTGGATACGCACTATTGTCAACATTGGGGGTACGCATTTCATAGCTGGATACGCATTATATAGCTGGATACGCAATATTGTCAACTGTCGGAACTGATACATCACGACAGTACTAGAATTGAGTGTTCTTCAAACAGAGGCTTCCAGAAACTGGCGTGCCTGGCTACACTATGTCCTGCACAACGTCGGTGCTAACTGAGCATTACACACACCGTGAAGAAGAACGTGGCCATCGGGGAAATACAGGAGCGTCCAGGACCCGGAAGACAATGGCCGTACTGACCGAGTCCTAATTCCAATCCTTTGAGGGGGCCGTGGGGTAGCCTAGTGGTTTAAGCGTCCGCTCGTCACGCCGAAGGCCCAGGTTCGATTCTCCACATGGGTTCAGTGTGTGAAGCCCATTTCTGGTGCCCCCCAACCATGATGTTGCTGGAACATTGCTAAAAGCGACGTAAAACAATACTCACTCACTCACTCCAGTCCCTGAACATTCGTGGATAACTGGGCCGGCGGTGAGTGGCAGGCCAACCCTCCAACAGCGCAATCAGGGAGGCTGCGGGCAGCTCGTCTGATATTGTCAGCAGTACGTTTGTCGTCCATGTACATTCCAGTCTGCTGGGGTATAATGGCCTGCTTGGGCCACGATTTAAGATATTGCCCTTCGATTCAGGTGGTGCTAACTTGTAAATACATGTTCATGTGTACATATTGAACTTTACTCAGATGACTTCACAGGGACGTTTCTGTCCAGGATGCAGGCTCCCGTGATGTTGTATCGCAAGACAGATATTCCATCATGTCCGCATTTATGTTCTGTATACACAAAACAAAACTATTTTCTGTCGCCTTTACAAAGTTTTATGTAGTAAATAGCAACTCATCCCGCGGTTAATATGTAGAATGACCCGAGCGGAGCGAGGCTGTTCTCTTACATATTAACCGCGGGATGACTTGCTATTTGACTTACACATCGCGGTTAACGACTGACTAGACTTTTCTAAAATCAATTTAATTACTTTTACTTATTTGCAAGTTTGAAATACATTTAATTTGAATATATGCATGAAAGCAGAAGCAGCCAGGGTTATGCCAATTTCACTACGACAGACGTCAGCAATTTCACGTGCAAATCATGCAGTGACAGCAGTGCGTCAACACCGCGGGCGTGTTCTGGCGCTCAGACGTAGTTTTAAACATCGTTGGGATACTCCTAGCAATTTGCTAATACCGGAATAAGATATACATTTGGGGAGTTCTTATCATCATGTAATTTCCATTTTGAAAGAAAACAAATGTTGTAATTATGGGATAATATTTTTGGGTTGTTTACATTTCTATAACTAAACGAAATTCAACATTTTAAAAGGAAACGAAAACAAAAACAAATCACAGAAATACAACTCAGTTCTGAGCACTGAGTTTAGAATAGTCAAGATCATTCGTGTGCAAGATGTCGACTGAATCGAATGATGAGCTGGTTGCAGCTGGACAGAATATTGAGCATATAACAAAAATACACAGTTCATGCTAAATCCTCTTGATTTGACAACATGAAACTATTTGAAATATTACTATTTAAGATTGGGGGTGGGGTTATCGGGAGGTGGATAGAAATAATATTGCCTCCTTACATAAATATAAACATCAATGAAATTGTTTGAATTTTAAAAATGGGCGTCTGTGGACAGAGTTAATATGTTCATATAGTATCCTTTAGTCATGTTCATGTTTGCCACAAATTGCATAGAAAACTCCATTGTAATTAATCATTATCAAAATTAATGGTGAGAAGACTGATACCGCAGCCCGGAGAGAGATCAGATGCACGCGTGATGTTCCTCCATCAATGCCAGGCGGAATCATTTTGGCATCAAATTGCACTACCAATGTATAGTGCGTTTGGCTCAAAAGCAGACCGATGAATTGCAATCTAACTCGAAAACTAATAAACAAATAATACTCAATGAAACGCTGATCTTAATCTAAACATCAGACCAACTCTGTGATTTGTTTGCAGAATTTATGTCCTAAAATTTAAAAAGTTGTTTAACAAACTATCATTAAAATATTGGCACAGTTCACCATTTGTTACGAGGGAGGAGTGCAGAGAAAGGGACAGCCAGGTGTTAGAGAAGCACGTGCACAATTGCCGACGAAGTTATTGATTCATTATCCTGTACTGTGCCGTGTCCATCTTTCTCGCATACCTGGCTGTTCCACTCTTTGCGCCCCTCCCTCGTAACAAATAGTGAACCGTGTCAAGATTTTAATAGTTTGCTCAACAACTTTTTTATTTTTAGGACATAAATTCTGCAGTAACCCCACAGAGTTGGTCTGACGTTTTGATTATGATCAGTGTTTCATTAAAGGTCACATGCAACGTAAAACACAACTTTGCAGATTCTGATACCTTTCGGTATGGACTTTTGAAATCATCAAAAATGCAAATTCAACTTATAAAATAACGCGATGAAAAAAACCGCGCGAAATCGTAGTTCAAACGATTCACTAACTTTCCCCCAGCGCTTGGGGGAATTGAAATGGTTTCAACAGCTGGGCTGCGCTCATAGCACATGCGCAGTGAAATAGGTTCGCGGAGCTTGGAAGCGGGTTGTCCGGTGAATATTCGGTGAAGGCTTTGGTGTGAGCTATTTTTCTAATGTTTTGTTGATATTTCACAGGCGCGAGGTTTTTATATGTTATGACAGTAGATTACCGATTTAACTGTTTATATATTTCACCACACGTTCTTCTTACCGAGTCACTTTCTCAGTTCGATACTTAAAAGCAATTATTTAGCGTTGACAGAATTTCTAACTGTGATATAGATATGTCGTTGTCACAGACAAAACTCAATGTCTTGTTTTATTGACACCTGTGTGCCTGCCTGCCTGTCTGCTAACGACAATATTCGATACACAACTTCGATCACTGACCACATGCAAATTGAACTTAACACCAATCAGGCTATACACCATAAACAAAATGCATTGATTTATGGCCCGAGTTCGGTCTCTGTCACAGGTCTACTCCCATTTGTGAGAACTCCCAGTTGTGAGACTCCCAGTTATGAGACACTGTAGTAGGTAATTAACAACGAAAACACACCATACTCCCCAGTCTGATAGAATGGATTCACCCTAGCTACTTACTGATTTGCTATGTAACTGAATCTTGTGGAGGTAACTTAATGAAACTTTATAAGATAAATTGATTAACATACTCAGGTAAATGTCTTTAATAATTAAACACTTTGTGTAGGTAACTTCGTGATCAAAGACAAAGTAATTTACCTACTCAGATTTACTCCGTCTCCGAAACTACAAGCTATAGTCATGCAGTCTCAAAGAATTTTAAAACCTAATTACAAAAACCGAAAACAAGATTTATATTGATCTTAATTATGGCTCTTGTTTTTGTCAAATCTTTCATTGCTGCCTCAGGCTCGGACCTAGCGACCCAAACGCCGATAAGTATAACAGACATTTAATAGACAGTGCATGTTGCTCTTGTGGATATCTACGGAAGCGTAGTAGGGCCACGGTGAAAAAATTGGGAGGGGGGGGTCACTATCTCCTACGTAAGACTTAATATCTCCTACGTAGGACTTAGTATCTCCTACGTAGGACTTCGTAGGACTTAGTATCTCCTACGTAGGACTTAGTATCTCCTACGTAGGACTTCGTAGGACTTACTATCACCTACGTAGGACTTAGTATCTCCTACGTAGAAGTTACTATCTCCTACGTAGGACTTAGGATATCTCTCCTACGTAGGGGACTTAGTATCTCCTACGTAGGACTTAATATATCCTTTTTAAGGATGGTTATTAAGTTGAGAAATGTTTGGCTATGCAGGACGTTAGATAGTCGAAATGTGAGTCAGTGAATATTCATGACACTAACGCAGTGTTACTGTACAGTGTTATTGTGTGTGTATTACGTTAGGGTGACGTGGGCCCTGTTCTAATTGCAGTTATGGAGGTTTGGGTATGGTTATGTTTAATCTATCATACATACATCTATTCACACACACACAAACACAGAGAGAGAGAGAGGGAGAGGTGGGTGGGATGGTTTGGGTGAGGTTGTGATATGAAACTCGGGTTATAACACGACCTCCGCAAGTTGTTGGATCGGATCGGATCGGATGCAACGCTCGTTTGCGGTTTTATTTTTAATTGTTTACAGGTTGACTTGACTGGGGTGGACAAGTGTTGAGTGCGGCCTAAAACAATACGAAATTCAAAAAGGCAAAGAATTGTCATTATAGTTATTTGTATAAATATAAGGGGATACGTGCACATAGATTGCAACCTATAGTCTAAGACACGTCTGTACACGCAGATTATGATTCATGTGCAACGACCTCTGAAATATCCAATGCATAATAGTAAAGTGTAACAAAGTGCAACATATAACAGTGAACTAACTGCAACGCGTAATAGTAGAGCAAGGCAGTAAAGTATAATAGTCGGTCCAACACAGTACTAATGTGCAACAATTAGTTGAACACATGACTCTAATAGTGAAGGAAACAGTAGACTCTAGCAGTAAATGAAACACATGATAGTAAACTCTAACAGTAAATGAAACACATAACTGTAGACTCTAATAATGAATGAAACGAATGACTGTAGACTCTTACAGTGACTGAAACAGTGAAACAGGAGATTGTGTGCGTGTCTGGGGCTTTAAGTCGACCGTTTCAGATTAATTCATATAAACGTATATCGATCATCTCCTACTGGAAATATTAAGTCCTACGTAGGAGATACTAAGACCTACGTAAGAGATATAAAATCCTACGTAGGAGATACTATGTCCTACGTAGGAGATACTAAGTCCTACGTAGGAGATATTAAGTCCTACGTAGGACATACTAAGTCCTACGTAGGAGATATTAAGTCCTACGTAGGAGATACTAAGTCCTACGTAGGAGATATTAAGTACTGCGTAGGAGATAGTAAGACCAAAAAATTTTTTCACCGTGGCCCTACTACGCTTCCGTAGATATCAACCACCTGTTATAACCTGGATAATTTTTTGAACGCAAACAAAGAATTTACTTCTTGTGTTAACCAGAAAATAGTTGAATCCGTCGACGATTATATCATCAAGACACAACCTTCAAATTTTCACAGGGAAATACTGAAATTAACTCAACAACCTTCTCGTGATTGATTTATATTCCTACAATAGCGTGTTAGACACACACAACTGTAACTCTATAATTATGACTACTTAGAGAATAGTTGTATTTGATGACGTCACATCCTCCATTTCATCTTATATTTTATGTTGCATGGGAGCGGTGTTAACATAAGCAGTAATACTTCACCAATCCCAATTCATTTTCATAAATAATAATAATATGTTTAAACCAAAATGTCTTTCAAACTTCATAATAGTCAATAAAAATGTGTTATCATAATTACATATTCTTCTGAATAAATAAAATATTCCATGAACTATTTCTTCTGAGTAAATATAATCCTTGATAATCTATTTCATTAATCAACTCATCAATGAACTATGCCTCCTGTGGGTACTGGGCTGGGCTGATCCCACTTTCATTGTAGGGATGTGGAAACACCACCTATGTGCACTGAACCATTAATTAATGTGTCTCACAACTGGGAGTTCTCACAAATTGGAGGACACCCTGTCACATAATTTAATTACACAGACAGGAAGGTGTGATACTTGAACACATGACATGTATTGATGTCTGTAGATTGCAAAATGTTATACACAAAAAAATGAGCATGTATTTCCAAAACCCAACATCTCTAAATATACACACACAATGAGCTGTGAGGACATACCCACCCGCTCTGACTGGGTTCGGTATCGCGGCTGCTTCGTTTCTAGGGAAGTAAACCCAAGTACAAAATATTGCACTTTTGATTTGCGATTGTACACTTATAATTTTGTTTTTATGTTTTTTCATAACCAGTAATGTATATTATATATCATGAATAAGTGATAATTGTGTTTTAATTATGTTTGAATTTTTGGTTGCATGTGACCTTTAAGTATTTTATGTTTATTAGTTTTCGAGTCAGATTGCAATTCATCCTATCCGCTTTTGAGCCAAACGGACTATAGTGATCAAGAAATAAAATATGAAGTGTGTCGTTTCTTCAACTCATTTATACGGAAGGATTTCTGGAATATTGCTGGAGGCGAAGCCGAGGGTAATATTCAAGAAATCCTGACGTACCTTTAAACGAGGGAGGATACAAAACTGAGGCGTAGCCGAAGTTTTTATGTATCCGGACGAGGATACGTTTGTCAGGCTATTTAGACTGATGTCGTGTAACGTTATCCGGGGTTTAAAGCCATAGCGCCCTAGGGCGATATTACAGAAGCACCCTCTGATGACGTCACAAGAGGTTAATATGAAAAATAAACAGCTATCTATTGTAAAGACCATATCATCCCCAGGTGTGTAAATTGTTGACACTTAGGAAGGATTTTACCACAACTTTATTCAATTTCTGTTTCCTTTTTTAGCTTAGGAAGGGTTTCGCTCAATTCATAGTTGGCATCGAACTTGATTGAAAATAGGACGACTTATTATTCACAGGACAGTATTTGTTAGTTCTGTGTATTGCTGAATTTTACGTTCATTATGGTCACTATATCCAGTTAGTTCTGAAACATTGTGTAATAACTGATGGATGGATGGATGTACTTATGTATGTCCGGATGGACGGATGTACTTATGTAAGTATGTATTTATGTATGTACGGCTGGATGGACGTGTCTGTGTATATATGTGGTGGGAGTTAGTATGAGTGTTTGTATGTATATATGTGTTTGGAGTTAGTATGAGTGTTTGTATGTATATATGTGGTGGGAGTTAGTATGAGTGTTTGTATGTATATATGTGTTGGGAGTTAGTATGAGTGTTTGTATGTATATATGTGGTGGGAGTTAGTATGAGTGTTTGTATGTATATATGTGTTGGGGGTTAGTATGAGTGTTTGTATGTATATATGTGGTGGGAGTTAGTATGAGTGTTTGTATGTATATATGTGTTTGGAGTTAGTATGAGTGTTTGTATGTATATATGTGTTGGGAGTTAGTATGAGTGTTTGTATGTATATATGTGTTGGGAGTTAGTATGAGTGTTTGTATGTATATATGTGGTGGGAGTTAGTATGAGTGTTTGTATGTATATATGTGTTGGGAGTTAGTATGAGTGTTTGTATGTATATATGTGGTGGGAGTTAGTATGAGTGTTTGTATGTATATATGTGTTTGGAGTTAGTATGAGTGTTTTTGTATGTATATATGTGGTGGGAGTTAGTATGAGTGTTTGTATGTATATATGTGTTGGGAGTTAGTATGAGTGTTTTTGTATGTATATATGTGTTGGGAGTTAGTATGAAGTGTTTTGTATGTTTGTATGTATATATGTATTTAAGGAGTTAGTATGAGTGTTTGTATGTATATATTGTGGGAGTTTAGTATAGTGTTTGTATATATATGTGTTGGGAGTTAGTATGAGTGTTTGTATGTATATATATAGTGTGTTGGGAGTTAGTATGAGTGTTTGATATGTATATATGTGGTGGGAGTTAGTATGAGTGTTTTATGTATGTATATATGTTGGGAGTTAGTATGAGTGTTTGTATGTATATATGTATGTAGAGTAGTTAAGTATGGGAGTTAGTATAGTGTTTGTATGTATATATGTGTGTATAGTGGAGTTATGTGTTATTAGAGTGTTTGTATGTATATATGTGTTGGGAGTTAGTATGAGTGTTTGTATGTATATATGTGTTGGGAGTTAGTATGAGTGTTTGTATGTATATATGTGTTGGGAGTTAGTATGAGTGTTTGTATGTATATATGTGTTGGGAGTTAGTATGAGTGTTTGTATGTATATATGTGGTGGGAGTTAGTATGAGTGTTTGTATGTATATATATATTTGTTGGGAGTTAGTATGAGTGTTTGTATGTATATATGTGTTGTGGGAGTTAGTATGAGTGTTTGTATGTATATATGTGTTGGGAGTTAGTATGAGTGTTTGTATGTATATATGTGTTGGGAGTTAGTATGAGTGTTTGTATGTATATATATGTGTTGGGAGTTAGTATGAGTGTTTGTATGTATATATATTTGTGGGGGAGTTAGTATGAGTGTTTGTATGTATATATATATGTTGGGGAGTTAGTATGAGTGTTTGTATGTATATATATGATGGGAGTTAGTATGAGTGTTTGCATGTATATATGTGTTGGGAGTTAGTATGAGTGTTTGTATGTATATATGTGTTGGGAGTTAGTATGAGTGTTTGTATGTATATATGTGTTGGGAGTTAGTATGAGTGTTTGTATGTATATATGTGTTGGGAGTTAGTATGAGTGTTTGTATGTATATATGTGTTGGGAGTTAGTATGAGTGTTTGTATGTATATATGTGTTGGGAGTTAGTATGAGTGTTTGTATGTATATATATGTGTTGGGAGTTAAGTATGAGTGTTTGTATATATAATTATATATTTGTTGGGAGTTAAGTATGAGTGTTTGTATGTATATATATGTGTTGGGAGTTAGTATGAGTGTTTGTATGTATATATATGTGTTGGGAGTTAGTATGAGTGTTTGTATGTATATGTGTTTGGGAGTTAAGTATGAGTGTTTGTATATATATATATATTGTGGTGGGAGTTAGTATGAGTGTTTGTATGTATATATATGTGGTGGGAGTTAGTATGAGTGTTTGTATGTATATATGTGGTGGGAGTTAGTATGAGTGTTTGTATGTATATATGTGTTGAGAGTTAGTATGAGTGTTTGTATGTATATATGTGGTGGGAGTTAGTATGAGTGTTTGTATGTATATATATGTGTTGGGAGTTAGTATGAGTGTTTGTATGTATATATATGTGTTGGGAGTTAGTATGAGTGTTTGTATGTATATATGTGTTGGGAGTTAGTATGAGTGTTTGTATGTATATATGTGTTGGGAGTTAGTATGAGTGTTTGTATGTATATATATATGTGGTGGGAGTTAGTATGAGTGTTTGTATATATATATATATATATGTGTTGGGAGTTAGTATGAGTGTTTGTATGTATATATGTGGTGGGAGTTAGTATGAGTGTTTGTATGTATATATGTGTTGGGAGTTAGTATGAGTGTTTGTATGTATATATATATGTGGTGGGAGTTAGTATGAGTGTTTGTATGTATATATATGTGTTGGGAGTTAGTATGAGTGTTTGTATGTATATATGTGTGTGGGAGTTAGTATGAGTGTTTGTATGTATATATGTGTTGGGAGTTAGTATGAGTGTTTGTATGTATATATATGTGGTGGGAGTTAGTATGAGTGTTTGTATGTATATATTTGGTGGGAGTTAGTATGAGTGTTTGTATGTATATATATGTGGTGGGAGTTAGTATGAGTGTTTGTATGTATATATATGTGGTGGGAGATAGTATGAGTGTTTGTATGTATATATGTGTTGAGAGTTAGTATGAGTGTTTGTATGTATATATGTGTTGGGAGTTAGTATGAGTGTTTGTATGTATATGTGTGTTGGGAGTTAGTATGAGTGTTTGTATGTATATATATATGTGTTGGGAGTTAGTATGAGTGTTTGTATGTATATATATATATATATTGGGGAGTTAGTATGAGTGTTTGTATGTATATATGTTGTGGGAGTTAGTATATGAGTGTTTGTATGTATATATGTGTGTTGGGAGTTAGTATGAGTGTTTGTATGTATATATGTGGTGGGAGTTAGTATGAGTGATTGTATGTATATGTGCGGTGGGAGTTAGTATGAGTGTTTGTATGTATATATATGTGGTGGGAGTTAGTATGAGTGTTTGTATGTATATATGTGTTGGGAGTTAGTATGAGTGTTTGTATGTATATATATATGTGTTGGGAGTTAGTATGAGTGTTTGCATGTATATATATATGTGTTGGGAGTTAGTATGAGTGTTTGTATGTATATGTGTGGTGGGAGTTAGTATAGTGTTTGTATGGGGAGCTATATATGTATGTTGGGAGTTAGTATGAGTGTTTGTATGTATATATGTATGCAGTGGGAGTTAGTATGAGTGTCTGTATGTATATGTGTGGTGTGGAGTTAGTATGAGTGTTTGTATGTATATATGTGTTGGGAGTTAGTATGAGTGTTTGTATGTATATATATATGTTGGGGAGTTAAATATGAGTGTTTGTATATGTATATATGGGGTTAAAATTGGGAGTTAGTATAGTGTTTGTATGTAAATATATATGTATATATATGTGTTAGGAGAGTTAGTATATGTATGAGTGTTTGTATGTATATATGTGTGAGTTGGGAGTTAGTATGAGTGTTTGTATATATATATGTGTGTAGGGGAGTTAGTATGAGTATGTATTGTTGTTAGTATATGTATCTATATGTGTTGGGAAGTTAGTATAGTGTGTTGTATGTATATATATGTGTTGGGAGTTAGTATGAGTGTTTGTATGTATATATATGTGGTGGGAGTTAGTATAGTATGAGTGTTTGTATGTATATATGTGTTTGGGAGTTAGTATGGAGTGTTTGTATATATATATATGTGTTGGGAGTTAGTATGAGTGTTTGTATGTATATATATATGTGTTGGGAGTTAAGTATGAGTGTTTGTATGTATATATGTGTGTTAGGGGAGTTAGTATGAGTGTTTGTATGTATATATATGTGGTGGGAGTTAGTATGAGTGTTTGTATGTATATATGTGGTGGGAGTTAGTATGGAGTGTTTGTATGTATATATGTGGTGGGAGTTAGTATGAGTGTTTGTATGTATATATGTGTTGGGAGTTAGTATGAGTGTTTGTATGTATATATATGTGTTGGGAGTTAGTATGAGTGTTTGTATGTATATATGTGGTGGGAGTTAGTATGAGTGTTTGTATGTATATATATGTGTGTTGGGAGTTAGTATGAGTGTTTGCATGTATATAGTTAGTATGAGTGTTGTGGTGGGAGTTAGTATGAGTGTTTGTATGTATATATGTGGTGGGAGTTAGTATGAGTGTTTATATGTATATATGTGTGTTGGGAGTTAGTATGAGTGTTTGTATGTATATATGTGGTGGGAGTTAGTATGAGTGTTTGTATGTATATATATATTATTGGGGATTATTAGTATGAGTGTTTATATATATATATGTGTGTATTGGGAGTTAGTATGTAGTGTTTTATGTATATATATGTGTTTAGAGTTAGTATGAGTGTTTGTATGTATATATGTATGGGAGTAGTATGGTGTTTGTATGTATATAGTATGGGAGTTAGTATAGTGTTTGTATGTATATATGTGGTGGGAGTTAGTATGAGTGTTTGTATGTATATATATATGTGTTGGGAGTTAGTATGAGTGTTTGTATGTATATATGTGTGTTGGGAGTTAGTATAGTGTATTTGTATGTATATGTGTTGTGGGAGTTAGTATGAGTGTTTGTATGTATATATATGTATTTGGGAGAGTTAGTATAGTGTTTGGGAGTATATATATGTAGGAGTTAGTATAGTGTATGTATATATGTGTGTTGGGAGTTAGTATGAGTGTTTGTATGTATATATGTGTGGTGGGAGTTAGTATGAGTGTTTGTATATGTATATATGTGG